>NC_030829.1:43530636-43833666 GCF_001704415.2 Capra hircus
AGATATAATCAGACTTTCCAGGAATTTCATTCAATTTCTGGAATACTTCAGTAGATGGGGAAACAATGGAAACAGAGACTTTATTTTGGGGGGTTCCAAAATCACTGCAGATGGTGACTACAACCATGAAATTAAAACGTTTGCTCCTTGGAAGAAAATTTATGACCAACCTAGAAAGCGTATTATAAAACAGAGACATCAGTTTGCCAACAAAGGTCCATCTAGTCAAAGCTATGGTTTTCCCAGTAGTCATGGGTGGATGTGAGAGTTGGACTATAAAGAAAGCTGAGTGCTGAAGAATTGATGCTGTTGAACTATGGTGTTACAGAAGACTCTTGAGAGTCCCTTGGACTGCAAGGAGATCCAACCAGTCCATCCTAAAGGAAATCAGTCCTGAATATTCATTGGAAGGACTGATGCTAAAGCTGAAACTCCAATACTTTGGCCACCTGATGGGAAGAAATGACTCATTGGAAAAGACCCTGATGCTGGGTAAGATTGAAGGCAGGAGGAGAAGGGGATGACAGGATGAGATGGTTGGGTGGCATCACGGACTTGATGGACATGAGTTTGAGCAAGCTCCAGTAGTTGGTGATGGACAGGGAAGCCTAGTATGCTGCAGTCCATGGGGTCACAAAGATGGACACAACTGAATAACTGAACTATAACATATCTATACAGATATAAAGAAGGCTAATGTTACTTACTTAAATATGTAATTTAACATTTCATGTAAGCCTGAATTAGTATAACATATCCCTTTTTATGAGGTGAGACAATAAATTATAGGAGCTTTTTCAGGGGCTCCCTGTGAACCGTGAACTCCCTGATGTTCAAGCTGGTTTTAGAAAGGGCAGAGGAACCAGAGATCAAACTGCCAACATCCACTGGATCATGGAAAAAGCAAGAGAGTTCCAGAAAAACATCTATTTCTGCTTTATTGACTATGTCAAAGCCTTTGACTGTGTGGATCACAATAAACTGGAAAATTCTGAAAGAGATGGGAATACCAGACCACCTAACCTGCCTCTTGAGAAATCTGTATGCAGGTCAGGAAGCAACAGTTAGAACTTGACATGGAACAACAGACTGGTTCCAAATAGGAAAAGGAGTACATGAAGGCTGTGTATTGTCACCCTGCTTATTTAACTTCTATGCAGAGTACATCATGAGAAATGCTGGACTGGAAGAAACACAAGCTGGAATCAAGATTGCCGGGAGAAATATCAATAACCTCAGATATGCAGATGATACCACCCTTATGGCAGAAAGTGAAGAGGAGCTAAAAAGCCTCTTGATGAAAGTGAAAGAGGAGAGTGAAAAAGTTGGCTTAAAGCTCAACATTCAGAAAACAAAGATCATGGCATGCAGTCCAGTCACTTCATGGGAAATAGATGGGGAAACAGTGGAGAAAGTGTCAGACTTTATTTTGGGGGGCTCCAAAATCACTGTAGATGGTGACTGCAGCCATGAAATTAAAAGACGCTTACTCCTTGGAAGAAAAGTTATGACCAACCCAGATAGTATATTCAAAAGCAGAGACATTACTTTGCCAACTAAGGTCCGTCTAGTCAAGGCTATGGTTTTTCCTGTGGTCATGTATGGATGTGAGAGTTGGACTGTGAAGAAGGCTGAGCGCCGAAGAATGGATGCTTTTGAACTGTGGTGTTGGAGAAGACTCTTAAGAGTCCCTTGGACTGCAAGGAGATCCAACCAGTCCATTCTGAAGGAGATCAACCCTGGGATTTTTTTGGAAGGAATGATGCTAAAGCTGAAGCTCCAGTACTTTGGCCACCTCATGCAAAGAGCTGACTCATTGGAAAAGACTCTGATGGTGGGAGGGATTGGGGGCAGGAGGAGAAGGGGACGACCGAGGATGAGATGGCTGGATGGCATCACGGACTTGATGGACATGAGTCTGAGTGAACTCTGGGAGATGGTGATGGGATAGGGAGGCCTGGCATGCTGTGATTCATGGGGTCTCAAAGAGTCGAACACAACTGAGCGACTGAACTGAACTGAAAAGGACTTTATATAGCATTTGATTTGGAGAAGCTGTCAGATTAACAAAAGTTTAAACACTTGATTATATAGAACCACAGATCATTGTGAAACAATACTTAATTATCTATTTGGCCAAAGTATAATAAAACATCCTTTTATCGGATGAAAGGAAATCAAATTTTAGTTTTATGTAAGTATACTACTAATATTGAGCATAATTTAAAAACCTTTATAGTTCAGTTTTAGCCAATTTGTTTATACAAGGGAAGATTCTCTCTTACTCTCTTCTGAAATAATCAGAAGTTCTAATTTAGACAAAATTACTCTCATTTCCTTCAACAAAGATGCATCTTTATTCCTCAAACTTCTCCTTAAACAAAAATACATCATAGTGTCCCTACATACAGAGCTGAACTCTTTCAGTTGTCTTAATTTCATGCATTAATTATAATTTTTAACCCTTGGAAACTTTCATCTCTAGAATCATGTGCTGCTTTTTCTTTAGTTTTTCTGTAGTAGAAAGCCAAAAGTAGATGAACCTGTATTTTGTAATTTAAGTATCAGTATTTTACTCCTTTTGGAAATGATCCAGATATTCAGTAAACCTCTATTATTTAACCTATAAAATCCTTAAAGTTTCTAGTTACCAAAGAGATTTGAGAAAATATTTTAAGGATACCTAAAATATAATTCGGAGAAGGCAATGGCACCCCACTCCAGTACTCTTGCCTGGAAAATCCCACGGATGGAGGAGCCTGGTAGGCTGCAGTCCATGGGGTCTCTAAGAGTCGGGTATGACTGAGCGACTTCACTTTGACTTTTCACTTTCCTGCATTGGAGAAGGAAATGGCAACCCACTCCAGTGTTCCTTCCTGGAGAATCCCAGGGATGGGGGAGCCTGGTGGGCTGCCGTCTCTGGGGTCGCACAGAGTCAGACACGCCTGAAGCGACTTAGCATAGCATAGCAAAATATAATTACTGCTAAAGAGTTCACCTAAAACCTTTTAATCTTATATCCATTACTTGCTCCCAACAGTCATACTTCGATTACTTTCCTGTTGACAAAAATTTTAACAGAGACAACACGAACCTACCTGATCAGTTAATCCAGGTAATTTATACTTGATGCTGCTAACTCTACAAACATGCCTGTTTAATTACACCAGTGAATGTAAACTAGCTTTTATTTATCTTAGATCACACAAACCTAGAAAGCACCTGGGGTTAGTTTTTATTAATATATTTCTGAGTTTTAGATTATCCAATCTTTATTTTAGCTAAATTATATATTATTATTGGAAAGACTGATGCTGAAGCTGAAACTCCAATACCTTGGCCACCTCATGCGAAGAGTTGACTCATTGGAAAAGACTCTGATGCTGGGAGGGATTGGGGGCAGGAAGAGAAGGGGACAACAGCATGAGATGGCCAGTGTTTTGATGATGAAGCCCTATGAGGTTATAATGGGTGTGGCCTAGGTGTTGTTTTTAGATACCTTTGGTGTTTAATTTTGCACTAGCCTTTTACAACAAATATTATAATGAGGCTATTCTGGAATTTCTAAATCTTTTGGAGTCTTCTTCATACTAATTAAAATAGGTATTCCATTCTGTTTATTTGATATGAGAATGCATACTTTTAAGTGTTTTATCTCTCTCTCTTTTTTTCAAGTGAAGCAAGTAAAGTATTAAGAGGAAAAAGAATATATGTGTGGATAGGCACAGGAGCAGACTCGGGGAGAGAGAGTCACTGAGTCGCTTTGTGTACTTTTAAAATGATTTTATGTATTTGGAACATTCCTCATAATGGTCATTGCAATTATAGGTTATTTTTAGTAAAACTTTGGTAAATATCTGCACCTTCCAGGAGCATAGTTCTTAAACATAAAATAAGCAAATGTCCCGGAAGGTGGCTCACTCAACTCTTTGGCTGTCAATTCAATTCGGTCGATCAGTTGTGTCCGACTCCTTGCGAACCCATGAACCGCAGCACGCCACGCCTCCCTGTCCATCACCAACTCCTGGAGTCCACCCAAACCCATGTCCATTGAGTTGGTGATGCCATCCAACCATCTCATCCTCTGTCGTCCCCTTCTCCTGCCCTCAATCTTTCCCCGCATCAGGGTCTTTTCCTTGGCTATAAAGGACCACATTTCATTTAGCCCAGTGCTTGGGTTTTTCAGAGCCCAACTAATCAGCTTCTGAGTACTTCCAAGACTCCCACTGGCAACCAGCCTGTATTTAACAGCTATTTGAGGCCTTCCACTGGACTGAATCTAACTCTGGGCAGTAACCAGCAAAAATTCCTTTGGAAGTCTCGATTGGGGAAAGCAACGAACAAACAGACCTTAAGGAATAGGGGCTATGAATTGATTCCAAATAACTGGAGAACTTAGCTGCCACCAGAAGTCCCCAATGTTGAGTTGGGGGAAGGATGTATGGGCTGGGGTTTTCCTGGGGAAATTTGGTCTGAAAGGCGACAGGCTTAGTTGGCCTAGGGCAGGAGCCTCTACCAGTTTGACCTGTTCTGTAAAGGAAAGCTAAAGAGTTCTGGAGTTGGAACGCAAAAAAGAGTGCAGATCAATGGAGAGGAACTGACTGATGGTTACTGGAAAGGTCAACTCAGAGTTGGAAGGCTGTCTTTGGAAGTTCACTTCGGATCCAGCCTTGCCACCAATCTGTTAAAAAAGCTAAAATTCAACTGAGTTTTGTAAAAGATCTAATTGACTATTCCATGACTTGAGTCTGGCAGCATCCCAACTGGTAAACAGAAGGACAGTCTGAAGGGCTGTACAAAATGGAAGGTATTTATAGGCAGAAGGAGGGTGAGACAAGAAGGTATTAGCAAAAGAAAAGAAAGGATAGTTTTAGGCCACCTTCTTTTGGGGAAGAAAAGGATTGGCAGGGGTCTTTATCATGCAGATTACCTCGCTATTGTTGATGAGTAAATTTTAGATTGGTTGGGTTTAAAGGTCACATTTCTGGGAGGGGTTGAAACTGCAATTCAGTCTTAAGTTTGCTGTAGTGGAATGTGGGGTCTGCAAGTACACAAATGATTCCATTTTGACCCTTTTGCTTCTTTGGGCTTCCCTGATGGCTCAGGCGGTAAAGAATCTGCCTGCAATGCAGGAGATCAGAGTTTCATCCATGGGTCAGGAAAATCCCCTGCAGAAGAGAACAGCTAACCCCTCCAATATTCCTGCCTGGAGAATTCCATGGACAGAGAAGCCTGATGGGCTACAGTCCATGGGCTTGCAAAGAGTGAGACAGGACTGAGTGAAACTTATATAAATGTTAGATGGTGAATACAAATCTTAGTAGAATTAGTGGTCTTGTTGTAGGAAGGGGGACCCTTTCAAGGGCCTGAGAGGGGCCTTTATTGGGCCCTGGAAGGGGTCTCCCTTCCTGCAACAGTCTCAAGATACAGTCCTGCCATAAAATCACTCAGCTTTAAAGTTTCTAGAAAACCAGAGTACTAGTTCTGGAAGTCAGGAATGCAACTGCAATAAATACTTCGAAGGAAGCTAGTCAAGTCCTTGGCATTCCCTGTTTTTAAAGTTTCCAGTAAGAAACTTTAAATGAATTTGACTTATGTGTACAATGGATATCACCTCTAAGAAGCAGGGGCTTCCCTTGGATCAGATGGTAAAGAATCTGTCCGCAATGCGGGAGACCTGGGTTTGACCCCTGCTTAGAAAGATTTCCTGGAGAAGAGAATGGCAGCTCACTCCAGTATTCTTGCCTGGAGAATCCCCATGGATGGGGTTGCAAAGTCAGACATGACTAAGCGACTGCACTTCCTTTTAAGAAGCAAATAAAGCAGGAGAATTGTTTTAAATTGGAGAAGTAGGCCAATGTTGACTGAAGTCAGGTGGACTTTATATTCTTCCAAGTCAGCAATGTCTACCAAAATTAAAAAACAAAACACTGACTCCTAGGTAAGATGAGGTTATAGATTCAAATAAACAGAGCCTCCCACCACATGTAAATGGAATAAATTAAAAAAAAATTTTTTTTAAAGAAGACTTAATAGTCTAAAAGGCATTGAGGTGACGTGTTTGGCTAAACTGTCCAAAGATTCTGGGAGTTCACATACTGTTCCCCTTTTGGAAGAGAAAGTAGGTGATGGACATAATTCTTTGTAGAAGCATGGATATTCTTCCACTATCGCAGACAACAATATTCAGAGGACACAAAGTTTTAACAAGATAAGTGATGGATTATAATCAGAGAATGAGATCAAAATGGTGTTTATAGAGGTTGAGAAATGAAGGCAAAAAATTATATTATTGTACGACTAACAGGTGTACTCAGAGAAGGCGATGGCACCCCACTCCAGTACTCTTGCCTGGAAAATCCCATGGACGGAGGAGCCTGGTAGGCTGCAGTCCATGAGGTCACTAAGAGTTGGACACAACTGAGCGACTTCACTTTAATTTTTCACTTTTGTGCATTGGAGAAGGAAATGGCAACCCACTCCAGTGTTCTTGCCTGGAAAATCCCAGGGACGGGAGAGCCTGGTGGGCTGTCGTCTATGGGGTCGCACAGAGTCTGACAGGACTGAAGCGACTTAGCAGCAGCAGCAGCAACAGGTATACTAGAACCAGAGCTGAGTTGAGAGGATTAAATGGGATAATGCATGTTACAATGCTTAGCTATAGTAGGTGCTCAGTAACACTCACTGTTGCAATGAAATATTAGAATGTTAGCACTATTTATAGAATACATACTCTGAAAATTTCAGAGGAGGTGAAATGGTTTCCTTAAGCTTGAATTCTATTGAGACATAAATAACCAGCAAAAATAATTACATGATTAAATATAACAGACTAAAACAAATAAACACATGTGAGACCCGAAAGCTCTCATTCTAAAAAGAAAGATGAGGAAAGCAATACTTAGTGTAGTGTGCTATTTAAAAGCATAAGCTTTAGAGTTGGACCAACCTTATAATATAATCCTCAAAGCTGTTAGGATTTCAAATGAAGTATATAGCACTTGGTACATGGTAAGTGATCAGTAAATGATAGCAAGTTTTCTCTCTGGGGCTCAACTTCCTCACTTTTAAAAATAAGGCAGTAGTACAGTGGGTAAGGGTGTTGATATGAGAAGAAATGGTTTCTTGTCCCAGTTATTAGCTGTGATACCTTGGGCAGGTTACTTAACTTCTCTGACCCTGATTATCCTTATCTTTACAATGGAGACATTTCAGTGGACCATTAACATCCTGTTTTGTAATCTCCAGTGGCTTCTTGATGTGCAGCGAATCTTAAGTGGAAATCTGAAAAATCTACTCTGACATCTTCATTTGATGTTCTGGTTAATGTTTTAGAGGCTAGTGATGGAAATCAGAGTTCTCTTCAGCTGTCTTGCTTAACTAAACAAAATGTGGATTACATTTTGGAAGAAGTTATGAGGAAGGAGACCCATTTCATTTGTCTTGAGAAGTTTAGAAAATCAATTTAAGAAGACTGGTGGAATCAGGTGAACATTGTTTAATTATATATATATAAATTTAAAAAATATTTATTACAATATTGCTTCTGTTTTTTATGTTTTGGTTTTTTGATAACAAGGCATATGGGATCTTAGCTTCCTGTTCAGGAATCAAAACTGCAGCACCTGCATTGGCAGTCTTAACACTGGATTGCCAGGGAAGTCCCAGGTGAACACTGTTTTAAGGAATTCTCTATAAACCTCAAAGCAGACAGACATGCTTAATCACTGAGTGCTGTCCAGCTCTTTGCAACCCCATGGACCTGCCAGGCTCCTCTGTGCATGGGATTTCCCAGGCAAGAATACTGGAGTGGGTTGCCATTTCTTCCTCCAGGGATCTTTCTGACCCAGGGATTGAACCCAGGTCTCCTGCATTACAGGCAGATTCTTTACCAGCTGAGCCACAAGGGAAGCCCATAAAAGCCACTTAAAGGATACAAAATTGTTTTTTAATCTAACAAGCTTTCAAAATGCAATTTTTAGTTCTTCAACTGCTAAGCAATTCTTTACATGTCTTTCCAGTGAAGAGGAAGTTTTCTTCTTGAAGACAGTCTATAATTTATTTTAAGTTAAATTCTAGGCAAATATGTGATCTCTTAGGTAATTGCATAGACTTTCAGTTATTAAAAAATTAAATAGTATTTTGTTGCACACTAGAAATTAATAAACATGTCTGTTAAGTTGCTTTTAGAGTTTAAAACTCTGATTATATTAAATCAATTGCTGTCCCTTTGCATTTCCCTTGTTTTCTTCAAATGTATATTTAATCACATTTATTTTCACCTTAAGAATTTATTATTGGAACATTTGAGAATTTAAACAGGAGGAACAGAATAAACCCACTGAAATCTATGAAGTGGCTTTACCATATCCACTGGAAGAAGGAAGTTTTGGGTTTTGATTGCCCAGGGTCACTCCTAAAATATGAGTTTCTAAAGGGTAGTTCTACCAGATGGAGTTTTACTCAGTAGGTCTTCAACAACATAAAGCTTATCCATTGTGAAACTTTGCAGGTTTTTCTTATGCAGCCCCATCCTGCAGAATGCACCAGCTGGAATAAACAACTACAGAACCACCTGCTGCTGCTGCTGCTGCTGCTGCTGCTAAGTCGCTTCAGTCATGTCTGACTCTCTGTGACCCCATAAACGGCAGCCCACCAGGCTCCCCCATCCCTGGGATTCTCCAGGCAAGAACATTAGAGTGGTTGCCACTTCCTTCTCCAATACATAACCACCTAGGACAGCACAATTAGGAAAAGAAATTAAATATCCTGGTAATGTGTCTAATAACTATTAATTTATCATTGTTATAAATTTAAATCGGAATAGCTGGACTTGTGACCAGAGGAAAAGAAAGAAAGGGGTATTTAAGTATTTTGGGAAGTCCCTGGCAGTCCAGTGGTTAGGACTCTGCACTCACGGTGTGGGTTTAATCCCTGGTTAGGGAATTAAGATCCCACAAACCATGTGCCAAAAAAATACTTCTTTTAAAAAGTTGATGTTTCCAGTTTTCTCCATTATAATGCTGTAATGAATAATGAACATCTTACAAGTATCATTTGGAAACTTGAGAGAAATTTTGGTACCATAAACTATTGGAAGTTTTACAATTTGGTAGGTTAGTTAAATAAGTTATCTTACATGCATACAATGAAATGCAACCCTTAAAAAGAATGAGTTAAATCTATAAATACTGATATTTTAAAATGGTCACAGTATATTATTAAATAGAAAAAGAAGTTGCTTAGCAGTGTAAAATCCCATTAACATTTATATAGAAAAGTTAGTATTTCATTGAGTAAAATCTGGAAGAATAAATTTTAAGCAATGATGAACTTAATCATCAAATTCAAGTTTTTTGAAAAAATTATCTAAATGGTGCATGAATAAATTCATCTTATAAAAATAAATTAATACAGATTCACAGATACTTGTATTCAAATGTTCAATTTTATTCATAGAAGTCCAAAACTTCAAAACAACCCAAATGGGCTATCAATTGATGAATGGATAAAGAAACTAGTATATCCACAATGGAATGTTACTTGGCAATTAAAAAGAACAAAGTATTGGTACTTGCTATAACATGGGTTAATCTCAAAATCATAATGCTAGGAGAAAGAGTTTATACACAAGAGTTTGACTGGTCTGTATTACGCTGTAAAATTTGCATGAAATTTTGGAAAGGGCAATCTTATGACAGCATCCGTGGTTGGCCAGTGGAAGAGGATGACTACAAATGAGTATGAGAACTTTGGGGGGTAATGTAAACAATTAATATCATGATTATGGTGTTGGCTACAGTACTGTATGCACTTGTTAAAATTAATAGAATTGTACACTTAGAATTGTGTTGCATGTAAATTATATCTCAATAAACTGAATTTTTAAAGTATAGATAAAACTCTCTTTTAACTGTCACCCCCAGAGTCGGTTCCCTTACTCTCTAGGAAGGTGCCCTCCTCCCTCCACAGGTTAGACAGGTAACCACTAAATGTCATTACTGCAGATTCTTTTTCAAAGTTATTCTGCATTTATACACACGCACACACACTCACACATTTTTATGTTACTTTACTGTGGGGCTTCCCAGGTGGTGCTAGTGGTAAAGGATCCACCTGCCAATGTAGGAGATGCAAGAGACTCTGGTTTCATCCCTGGGTGGAGGAGATCCCCTGGAGTAGGGAATGGCAACCCACTCCCCGTATCCTTGCCTGGAAAAATCCATGGACGGAGGAAACTAGCAGGTTACAGTGCATAGGGCCTCAGAGAGTCACACATTGACTCAGCAGCAGAGCAGATATCACTTTACTGTACTTAGTAATTATTTGGGGTTTCACAGTAAGTGTACTCTGGAGATCTTTTTATTAGAATTTATAGTTGTATGTCATTCTAAATCCGGAGAGTATTCTCAAAAATAGTATGGATAGATCATAATTTATTCAGTTGTCCCTCAGTCATTCAACTATATTTGAGTGATTACAGAGTAATATAAAAACAGACTAGGGTCCAGTTCTCTAGAGTTTTTACACAAGTGGGAGAGGGGAAGAGGGTTACCAATAGTAATATCAAAAGTGAAATCATAACTATGAAGAGCAGATGGTTTGAGTCATTTATCTAGTCAGAAGGTCAATAATGTATTTTCCAAGGGAGTTAAACAGATCTGAAAGGTGGGTGAGCATGTCTTAGCCAGCATAAGCGTCGAGGTGGGGAGTGGGGGTGCCGCTAATCCTAAACTGCACCAATGGTATGGCGGAAATACATGGGAGGTGGAGAAGATTGTGGGGAACTTTATTTTTAACAAGATATATACTTTACTTTGTAGACAAGAAAACATTAAGATCATAAATATTTTTGAAATGAGGCTTTCCACTTCAACATCGGGAATAAATCTTCCATGCTCCTTTTTGGAGAGAAGAAAAATAAGCCTTCCCCGTTGGCTTCTCTTAAAAACCTGCAATAGAGGATGTAAATGTCTTGGAGCTCTTTGTCTTGACAGACGATTAGGGATCTTTACTATGACCCGGCGTTGGCGGGTTCGAAGTGTTTAGGCCTAGCTTCATAAAGAAGGGTTGGTACAGCCTCATTCTCTGCGCACTGGGTTTTGAACAACTTATCGCCTGAGAAAGCAAGGTTTGTCTTCAAGCCTCCATTAGGGCAAGTGTCTGATGCGCCGGATGAAACGTGTACCTTCGGAAACCAGGAAATCTCCAACACGCGCGGAAGAACGATGTTCACTACCTAACCCATACCACACAGCCCGCCTTTACGGAAGAAAGGAATACAACCTCCAGGATGCATTTCTCTGGGCCGAAACGTCTCTCCTTGAGTCTGATTGGACGTGACGAAGCAAGGCATTGTGGGACTGTGTCCGTCCTCCAGTACACGGAGGCTAACTAGCCTCGCCCAGCTCCAGGAGCCACGTCCGGGGGGCTACGCCGGCCAGAGGCGCACGTCAGCGAAGATGGGCCAATCTCTCTCCTGCGCAGGCGCAGTGGTTCGGGAAGCGCCGGAAGCGCAGGGGGATGGGGCGGCGGTGACGCGAATCTGTCCGCGTTGGAGGGGCCGGGCCGCTGCCGTAGTTGCCGCGGCTGCCTCGTGACGTGGCACAGCCGAAGATTTAACGTCGGAGCCGGAGCTGCCCCGCCAGTCGTGGAGCAGGTCCTCATCCTGCTTTTCGGGAGCTTTTTCGGACACGCCGGCTAGCGAACCGTCCCCGCAGCCGTCTTTCATCCTCAGCAGCTCTTTCCTCGCCGAGTTTTCTGGGAACGTAAAAGGAGAAGGCCCGGGGACGCCCCAAACCCCTTTTGCTCCTGCCCATTGCAAGTGCCACTACCGCCATGGGCCTCACCATCTCCTCCCTCTTCTCCCGCCTCTTCGGCAAGAAGCAGATGCGCATTTTGATGGGTGAGTAAGGGCCTGAGAAAAGAGACCAGGCCCGGGTGGGGCGGACGGGTCTCTAAGCGCGGGGTGGCCTCGGGGCCTGTTTTTTGGTGTTTTTTTTTTTTTCCCCCCAGTCCGCTGCGGTGGGGGAGGGGCGGCGAGCTGGGGGTCGGGAGGAATTCCTAAAGGGGAACAATGGGGTGAAGGGTGGGCGGCCGTCGCAGATGTGTGGAAGAGGTTGGAAGTGGGCCGTGGGCAAGGTTTCCTCCTTCTGAGTTTGGCGATTTTTTGCTTGTCTTATTTGAAAGCCCGACACAGTTGGGCGGAGATGTGAGGGTAGCGAACTCTCGGATCTTCCGAGCCCGGAAGAGGCTGGCGAAGCCCATTCTGAGAGAGCGATCTGGCTCCCTTCTTCCCGGGTGTGGGCAGCGGTCGGGAGGGAGGGGGAGGCCCGGCGACTCCAACCTTCCTCCTCCCTCCTTTCCGCCCCGTGTACACACTCTGCACACTCCCAACACTGTGTGAGCGAGCAGTCGCCAACTGCCCTGAGCCGGCCCGGGCAGGAAGTGGCCAGGCCCAGTGCGGTGGCCCAGGAGCACCTAGCTTTCCGTGGAGTCCGGAATTCTCAGCGCGCTGTCCGCTAAACTTTGCCTCGCTCTGGATTCCGCCTCATATATATATATATATATATACACACACATATTCTTTTCTTTATTAATGTCCTTGAAAACTTGAGATTATCATGAAAGTTTCTTTTGGCCAATCTCAAGGGCTAAATATATTTAATTTACCAGAGAGTTTTCAAAGTACGTAATTTTGAAATTATTTGGAGGGGCGGGGAGAAGGCTTAGAAACTTGTTTTTAAAGCTGGTGACAAGTTTTCAGTAAGTGAACATCATGCCGCATATTAGGGAGACCTTGTTAAGTAGTAATTACACGAGTGTTTTTAAATCTTTTGGAAGGTGAGCTTTTAAAAAATTGCTCTTTAGGGTCGGTGTTTTGCTCTGCCGAGGGAGAATGGGCTTGTCACTTGAGTGATGTAAGCAGCGTCTCCCTGATGGTACTGTGAGTAGTTTTTACATCACAACTTAGGTCTGTGAACCTAAATAATGCTATGAGGAGCCTCGCTTAATTTAAACGTTGAGTTTTGTTGGTTCATTAGCTTGTTTTCTAGGGAAGTGGAGTAGGGGGAGGTTTTATTTGAAAGTTCCCGGAAGCAAGGTTCAAGATACACAACGGTTAAGGGTATGCACATTTTGGTTCTTTCTTCACTTAACTCAAATTCCAGCTTACTCACAATCCCTGAAACAATTGTTGATAATTCATTCGCAGAGATAAATGAAAGTGTTTTCTCTTTCAAAGTTTATCAGATTTCAGTTATGAAAAAGAATTATTTTTAGGAGGGTAAGCATAATGTTTGAGCTTTTAAAAGTACCTGAAAATCGACAGTCCGAAGTATTTGAAGTCAATGGGAGACCTTTGGACTGTCATAAATGAATTTCCAGCGTGTTCTTTAAAGAGATTACCTAGTGTGTGTTTCTGTTCTGGGAAAGTGTAGTGTGTTATATTTGAAATATAGTATATAATATTTTACTTAAGATTTCTTGTAAATTGTTTTTCTTTTCTTTAGTCTTTTGTAATGGCTGAAAGTTTCAGAAAAGAAAGGTAGAATTATGTATGGTCTAAGCACTTTCAAATATTGATATGTATTAGGGGAGCATTTCTCCTCCTTACGCCCCAGAAATGAAAGAAAGTGGAAGAAGAAAAATAACTTTGTGCATTTGTGCAGGGAATAGAAGTCATGATTTGAAATTATTTAAATCATTCCATGTTAAATTTTCTATTAGTCAGGTTTGCTATTCTTGTTTTGCACTTTAATTCAGGATAATTAGGTTTCCTTGATTAAGTACAGTGAAATCACAAGGTCACCTTTTATGGTAACTCATCAAATGAAGCATTAACCATATGGGGAGTATGTGTATGGATAGTGAAATAGGTGATTTGGAAATTTCATTACTCTTAGATTTTTATATCTAGCTTTATGAGTGATAGCATAAATAATCTTAATGTGTCTGCGCCATCCAAGTTTAGAATTACCAATTAAAGACTATTTTTCCATTATTAATGTTCTCTGACAGGCATGTGTTCTTCCTTTTCCTTTATATGGCTTAGATAAAATTCATGCTTTCTTGAGTCAGTGACTTTTTCAGATTTTATCATTTTAAAGTATTATTGAAAGATAGCAGTTAGCTAATGAATCTGGTTTGCCAAATTACTGTGGAGTTTTACATTTTATTCTTACATATGCTTTCCTGAAAGCTAAAGTAATTTAAAAAGATGTTTGAAGTTGCACTTTATGTTAACTAATTAAAACTAGCACAGTGTATCGAATGTAACATCAAACTATAGATTGATAGAAATTATTTAATTTTTCTCCAAAGGGAAAATCACATGTGAATGATTATTATTGAGCTTAAATTCAGTCAGTTACCACTTTAGATTTGTCATATAGTTCCTTTATTATCCTGTTTTCTGTATGATCTCCATATTTTAATTTGTGATGAGATGTAATTTTCGTAAATGACTCCCTAAATGTTTATATTTGAAAACAATATGTTATGTAGAGGAGTTATTAATTCTACTCTCTTTAAACGTGAAAGTTGTTGCCTGTTGAAAAGCTGGAAAAGTGTTGGCTTTCAAAAAAATTGCTAATCCAGTGTAGATTTGTGTTATTTTACATGTGATTAGCTTTTTTGGACCATATATTTACTATGTAACTTCTGGTCTTGATTCTAAAAATAATGTCCTTTTTGTTAAATTTAGAAGATGTGAACAAGAATAATTGATACCTTATAATTCTACCATTCCACTATATTTGTTATATTTACTCTTAGCCTTAAAGAGGAAGTTTTTGTTTCTCCAGAATTGTAGTTGTGGTATATAGCCTTGTGTTCTTTTTGACTTAGTTTATTATGACCTTTTCCTTAGGTCATTAACTGAAAACATAATTGTCAGCCTTTAAAAAAGAGGAGAGGCCTTCTGGCTAGTTATATGATAGAGGGAAGTGATAGAAGAGGCAAAAATCCTTAGCTTTATGCCGTTAGAAGTTGATGAAGCCACCCTTAGGTGCACCCTCATGTGTTACTATGAGGTATTTCTATTAGAGACTGATAATTTGCTATTAATTAATAGCACAGTAATCAAAGTGCTGACATCCCTCAGCTGTTGGGTAGAAGCAAAACCCAAGCTCATTATAATTTTCCTATACACCTGTTAGCATCAGTGTCAGTTTTGATAACTGAGCCTCTGAGGAATTAGATAAAATATTAATGTACCTTGGGTCCACCAAGCAAATCTGAGGGAAGAATGTTGATATATGAATACTCTGGCATCAGACCTAAGATTGTTTTTAATGAAAAAAAAAAAGAGATGTAGTTCACATAATACTCATTTAAAAGTGTGTAATTCAGAGATTTTTAGTATATTCACAAAGTTGTATAACCATTAACACCATCTTTTTTTTTTTTTTTTTTTTGGTGGCTGTGGGATCTTAATTCTCTGAGAGGGGATCTAACCTGGTCCATTGCAGTGAAAGCCCAAAATCTTAACCGTTAGGCCACCAGGGAACTCCTACCACTGGGTTAGTTCTAGAACATTTCATCAGCCCAAAGAGACACGCCACCACTTTAGCAGTTGCTCCTTCTCCTCACCGCTCCCTCTTGCAACAAACCATTTTTCTGCTTTCTGTTGCTATGGTCTGGTTTGTTCAGGATATATGTTGCCTTTAGTGTCTGACTTTTTTCATGTTTCCAAGATTCATTATACTGACACATTATAGCCTGAATCAGTACTCCATCACTTTTTATGGCGCAACAGTAATTCCATTGTATGGATATAGTCCACAGTTTGTTTATCATTCATTCATCAGTTGATGGAAATGTAGTTGTTTTTACATTTCGGTTCTTGCAAATTATGCTACTATGAACATTCATGCAGTTTTTGTGGAAGCATATATTTTTAATTCTTGTGGGTAAAGTAACAAGGGAATGGGATTGTTGGGTCATTCTTAATTATGTTTTACATATTGAGGAACTGACAAACTTTTTCAAAGCAGCTACACCTTTTCATACCTCTGCAGCTATATATGGATCTAGTTTCTTGAAAAGATCTTGTGTTTTAAAATCTGTGTTACTACTCCTGTGATTCTGAGAACATTTCTGAATTTCAGATTTTGCATCTAAAAAATGGAGAGTTATTGTGAGGGTTAAATTACGAAATGTATGCAGTCACCTGGTATTGTGTTTGGAACACAATAAGGACTTGATTTTTAATTATTTAAAAATGATTATGAAGTTTTATTTCAAGCTTCCTTGTAGAAAATCTGAAAGATAAACAAAACATGAAGAAAACTATCCTAACTGGAACTTTACTTACTGAAAATATACTTGTATCTTTTCAGTCTTTTTTCTTTGCATTTGGTTTTTTCCCAAGTTGAGGTAATTGTAATCTATTTTCTTTAACTTAAAATATAAGTATTTCTAATGATTGCCAAAAGATTTGGGGGACAGTTTTGCTGCTTTGGACTGTTCCGTCGACGTGTAGGTCCAGTCAAGGAGAACAAATAATTCCAGTATATCTTTCAAAACAGTGACTTGTTTATGAGGGTGAGAGGGAGGGGGAGGACATTACTGGACTGTACAGATTAGAGTCTTATCTTGGCTAGTTGAGGATTGGTTATAGCTTCATTTCGTGCAGAAATCTCATTGCCAAATATTAAAACATTAAGAAAATACGAACTTAAGAAATCACTAAAGTGGCACAGAATTGTTACACCAACATTTTTTTGAATATAGAACTATATAATGAGCGATGATGTACATTAATTTGTGCATCTTAAACTTCAGGATAAATATACCTCAAAACTTACGGCTTGCATTTATACAACACTTATTTTAGATGCGACTCAAAAAAGATAATCTTTGTGATTTTAGAGTCTTGTATGTGGCTGTGAGCCACTTAGCTCTTGTTTTAAAATTTTAAAAGTAGCTTCCAGATGCTTAAAAAAACTTTATGGATACACTGTTTTGTATCAATTAAAATAAACATAAAATATTAAGTCTCTAAAGCAGTCATCCTGATGAGTTTTCACTAGTCTCAACAGTTTCTAATAAAGGAAAGACATTACTTGGGGAATATTTTCTTTTTAATGAAATCAATACATGTTTATTGTGTAAAAAAGTTCCATACACTGTATAGAGTAGAAAGATATTAATCATGCATACAAACAGGTATAAATTGTCATTTAAAGAAAAGTTTAATTACCTGAATGCTTTTGTATAACCTAAAGTAGTTATGTAATCATTATTTAACCTGGATTTCTTTCATTCCTTATCAATATTGTTGGACTTACATTGTTTTCAAACTAAGTTTTCTACCAGTGCTCTTTATTTCTCCATATAGATTCACATTATTATTTAGAATCCTTTCACTTAAGTTTGAAATTCCTTTTAGTATTTTTTTGTAGGATAGGTTTGCTAGTAACAAATTCTCTTAGTTTTTATTTAGAAACTTCTTACTTTCTCATTTTTGAAGGATAGTTTTGCTGTACGTAGGAGTCTTGATGGATGTTCTTTCTTCCATTACTTTGAATATAACATCCTGCTGCCTTCTGGCTTCCATAGTGTCTGATGAGAAGTCAGCATTTAATCTAATTGAGAGTCTTTTGTACATGATGAATCATTTTCTCTCTTGCTGCTTTCAAGGTTCTTTCTTTCTCTAGCTTTCAGCACTTAATCTAAGTGTTAATTTTTTTTGTAGTTCATCCTACTTCGAGTTTTTTGGCTTTTGGGATGTGTAGATTCGAGTTTTTCATTAACTTTGGGAAGTTTTCAGTCACCTTTTCTTCAGATGTTCTTTCTGTCTCTTTCCTTTTCTGGGGCTCTCATGATGCATATTTTGGTATCCTTGATGGTGTCCCTCTGGTCTCTGATACTCTGTTTACTTCATTATTTTTTTTCCTTTTCCTCAGTGTGAATAGTCTCAGTTGACCTCTCTCAAAGCTCATTGATTCCTTTTTCTACCAGCTCAGATATACTGTTGAACTCTTCTAGTGGTGTTTTTCCATTTCAATATTGTACTTTTTAACTCCAGAGTTTCTGTTTGATTGTTTTTAATAGTTTTCATATGTCTGTTTGATGAGATACCTTCTCATACTTTCCTCTAGCTCTTTTTTCTCTTTAAAAGTTTATTATATTTTATTAATAAAATAATAAAATATTATATTAGTTTGGGGGGAGTATAATTGCCTTGCAATTCCAGGGAGATCTTAAAGCTCTCCCCATTGTAGGATACAGAGCATGTAGGATTGTTATATGTAGAAGGAATTTGAATAGCCTACTCTAGTCTTTGATTTCATTTAGGACTGATAAAAGTTAAACTACTTGCACAGGAATGTAAATTGTATAAGTGAGGTGATTTCAGCTTTTCTTTTTTTAACAGCATGAGTTTCCTTTGTTAAAGTCATGCTCTGAAGTAAATATCCTTACTTAAGTCAATACTTAGTTGAATTGATTTTAAAATCTGTGATAGTGTTAATGTAGGCAACCAAATGTGATTCCTTAAGATGAATAATCCATTCAATGAGGTTATTAGGTATTGACCTTCCATTTTTGAAGGCTTTAGCAAGTAATGTAGTATGTGCAGATTTTCAAAGATTGATGGTTTTCTCAGAAGCAAAGTACATTCCTCCCTACTTATATCCACCTGCCTCAAAGGAATTTTAAGAATTTAGGCATTACTTCATTGGAGATGAGTATGACAGGGCAGTTTTCACAACCCAAATTAACCAGTCTTTTGTAAAACTTCTGCACATTTGATGTTGAAATGGATTAAGATACAGGTAAAGTTGACCTCATCTTTATAATTTAAGAAGGGCATAATTATATACAGTTTTTTCTCTAACATTAAGACCTTTACTTAAAATTTTCTTGGTATATTAAAGGGAATTGACTGTCAATCGTAAAGATTGCTCTTAATTTGTTCTTACGTGTTCTTTGATCCCATTTCTAATTTGTGTTTTTTTAAATGGTAGTATTTCATAGAATTGATGAGGACTTGAAAGAGATCTTAGATTACTTGATCAGGTCCCTTTATTTTATACCTAATTTCTCTAACCTTTCCTTAAGGGATCCCATGCTGTCTCTCTAGGTGTAGAAAGGAAAATAGAAATGGCTTTTTTAGGAAGTGTAGTCTTTGGGAGCTAGAAATGAGGTGATTTCATTTCTAACTCATTAGTGCCTTGACCAGTCAACTTTTGTTTTCAAACTAAAAATTTGTTGTAAAATTGTTTCTTAGTGTGTCCTTTTGGTCTAGATTTAAAATCTGTAATGTCTTCTTCTAGTTGGATTGGATGCTGCTGGCAAGACGACCATTCTGTATAAACTGAAGTTAGGGGAGATAGTCACCACCATTCCTACCATTGGTAAGGTTTACAGTGATTTTTTTTTATATCATAATAATGTATTATAAAGTGAAATAGAATACAGTTTAATTTTGACTTTTTTTAAGAGTAGTTTTTGGCTCACAGAAAAATTGAAAGGAAACTACAGAGATTTCCCATATGTCCTCTTCCCCTGCACATGCATAGCCCTCTCCATCATCAATATTACTTATTTTACCAATTAATAAACATACATTAACACATCGTAGTCATCCAAAGTCCCTATACTTAAGGTTTGGTACATTCTGTGGGTTTGGACAAATGTACCATTAATAACATATATGCATCATTGTAACTGTCTTGGTTTTTACCTTTGTTGATTATGTATTAGGACTTTAAAAAAAAACCAATTCGGGGGGGAATTCCCCAATCAAAGGGGTTGTTTTCTGAATGACAAAATGTGCAAAATGGTCTTTTCTTTCTTTCTTTCTCCTATATAGGTTTTAATGTGGAAACAGTAGAATATAAGAACATTTGTTTCACAGTATGGGATGTTGGTGGTCAAGATAAAATTAGGCCTCTCTGGAGGCATTACTTTCAAAATACCCAGGTAAGTAAGGAATGCTATACCTTTTATAACTTCTCTTTATATGTTTCATGTTGTAAAGTTTAATATATACTGTTTACTTGGATATTCGTGTTCACTGTGTGAGTTGGCATTCTTCTTATCAGTACTTCCGTGTTCTTCAGTGGACTCTCTCCTTCGTGCCTCTGTAGACTAAATTACCTAGGGTAGAAAAGTTAAATAATTATCATTAGTGATATTTTGGAAGGTGGATTGGGATGGCTCTCAAGATTGAATTAGATGTCTTATCAGTGGTTCTGTTGGTTTCATTCTTAGTGTGGAATCTTAGAAGTAAGATCTTCTAAAAGTATAGCTTTCTGTCGTCGTAGTTTTTAATGAATGTACTGTGATTAATAGTTCTTAATTTAACTCAGTGAAGAGTTTATTAAAATACATGAGGAAAAAATTAAATTAGAGCTTCTCTGTTGATTTGTGAGGTATTTTTGTATTATCATGTAGTATGTATAATACTGACCTGGAAGAGACTTTAGTGATCCTATGGAGCAGGAATTCTCCAATTTGACTGCGTATTAAAGTCACCTGGAGAGTATTAAAAGCCTCAAAAACCTGAGCATAATACCTGGCCACTTGAATCAGAATCTGTGGCAACATAAACTAGACATGAGTAGTGTTTCTCAAATTTTAATCTGCATATGAATCACCTGGGTATTTGTTAAAATACAGGTCAGTTCAGTGGGACCTGGCTGAGTAAGGCTTGAGATTCTTCATTTCTAGCAAATTCTCACAGGATGGTGCTTAATGCTGCTGGTTAGGCTCCATTACTGGGTTTTTCAGCAGTAGCATTTTTGACATTTCAGAGTGGTTAATTCTTTGTTAGTGAGTATGGAGAGGACTCTCCTTTGCATTCATTGTAGAGTGGTTGGCAGCATTATTGGCCTTTATCCACTAGTTGTAATCTACCCAGTCATAGTCTCCCCTACCCAGTCCAGTTGCAACAACCAAAAATGTCTCCACGTATTGCAAAATATTTCCTGGAGACAAAATTGCTCCCTCTTAAGAACCACTGTGGTAGTCTAATTCTTATATATGAGGAAACTGAAGCTTGGAATGACTTAAGACTGGAGAGCTGGTTCTTGTTTTACATTTTCAGTTAAGTAGGTCCCGACTCTGGTGATTTCTACCACATGAGGGATTTCTCATTAGTTTTTGTTTACTACTGGAGTTGATAAAGGTTTGTAAAAAATAGTAATGTGTGATGTTACAAGCACTTCCTATGTTTAAGATCTGCAGATGTCATTCTTGATTCTACTTCTTAATAACATTGTATACAAGTGAGGTTTATTGCCACCATGTAGCAGTGAATACTCTAGGTGAGTGGCTGAAACAATCAGGTTTAAGTCATGTTAAGTAAGTGACATACTTTTTATTAAAAAATAAAAGTGTTTCTGTTCATTAACATGAAAGTGAAAGTATCAGTCGCCCAGTTGTGTCTGACTCTTTCTGACACCAGGCACTGTAGCCTACCAGGCTCCTCTGTCCATGAGCTTCTCCAAATAAGAATACTGGAGTGCGTTGCCAGTCCCTTCTCCAGGGGGAATCTTCATGACCCAGGGATCAGACCTGGTTCTCCCGCATTGCACGCTGATTCTTTACCATCTGAACCACAGGGAAGCCTATTCATTAACATAGCTGTGGTTAGAAAATGTTTCAACATGACTTATATTTTAAAACTTTGTTGTGGAATTTTTCAAATATATACAAATGTAAAGAATAGCATAATAAACTCCACATATCTATCACTCAACTTCAGTTATTAGGATATGAACAGTATTGTTTAATTGATATACCTTTATTATATATTTTGCCTTTTGGATTGTTTTAAAGTAAGTCAGGCATTTTTTTAGAGAACACATTTTTTTGAAATAAATTTGGTATGATACAAAACTGGTAATCTTAAACCTTTAATTCTTTCTAATTTAATTTTTATAATTTTACTGAAGTATAATTGATTTACAGTGTTTTAGTTTCTGATGTACAGCAAAGTGACTTAGTTATACAGACATATATTCTTTTACATGTTCTTTTCCATTATGGTTTGCCACGAGGCATTGACTATAGTTACCTGTGCTATACAATAAGACCTTGTTTATCCATCCTATATATACTAGTTTGCATCTGTTAGTTCCAGGCTCCCAGTTCCCCCTCATCGCCCCCATCTATCAACCACAAGTCTGTTCTCTGTGTCTGTGACCCTGTTCCTGTTTCGTAGATACGCTCGTTTATGTTGTATTTTAGATTCCACACATAAGTGGTGTCGTACGGTATTTGTCTTTCTTTTTCTGACTTTCTTCACTTAATATGATGACCTGTAGGTCCATCCATGTTGCTGCAAATGGCATTATTTTATTCTTTTTTACAGAGTAATATTCTGTTGTATGTGTGTGCTATATCTTCTTTAATCCTTTCATCTGTTGATGGATGTAGAGATTGTTTCCATGTTTTTAAGCCTTTAACTCTCGACCAAAGGTAACCCTGGTCGTATTCCTTGACTTGTTTAGACTGCTATTTAATTTACTTTTAACTTGTAATTAGACTCATTCCTGGCCTCTCTGGACCACCCTAGAATTGAAAGTTCAAGTACTTCTTCCCAGGGACCTCAAGGCTGCTGGAGAAAGCTTTATGATTACCTGATATAATCACCACTGTCCTTTTAAAGCTGTCTTTTGCAACATTCATGATCAGTTCTTTTAGAAGCTGATTATTCCATTTAACCATACTTTCTCTAACTTATATTAACAATCCATGACACATTGTTTATTGCAGTAAATTCCTCTTCTCTGTATAATTGAAATTATTTTCCTATTCTAAACAAATAAGTAAATATTTGGCTTTTTAAGTAGTCTTTTCTTAGACTAGCCATTTTTAGAATCCAATTTTTCTACCCTCTTGATTCTATGCTGTCTCAGGAAGTGAATAACTTAAACTTATTTCTAAAATAACCTTCCCTCTCAAGGTTATGTTGGGACTGATAGCGTTATTTGCATTTTAAACAATAAAAATAGATTGTTAGTAGTCCAGATAAAATTAGATCCATTTTAGAGGTATTACCTCTTCTAGAGAAGTAGGTTCTAACAAGGACTAACTTTCGAGATAGGAGGGAAAGGAGACAGTTACTAAATGCCTGTGATATGCCAGATACAAATGTTAGATTCTTTTATACCTCTGCGATTATGTTTCATCTTGAATAGGCTTAAAAAGTTGTTAGTGTTTTATTTTATAGAATAGGAGGCATGTTCAAAGACTAGGTAATTTATATAGTTAATAACCAGTGCTTAGATTTGAATTTATTTTTCCACTATGCCATTGTTGTTTGAGTTGCTAAGCCGTGTCCAAGTCTTTGTGACCCCATGGACTGCAGCACACCAGGCTTCCCTGTCCTTCACTATCTCCTGTAGTTTGCTCAGACTTAGGTCCATTGAGTCTATGATGCCATCCAACCATCTCATTTTCTGTTGCCCCCTTTTCCTCCTGTCCTCAATTTTTCAGCATTAGGGCCTTTTCCACGGAGTCAGCTCCTCACATCAGATGGCCAAAGTATTCGAGCTGGAGCTTCAGCTTCAGCATCAGTCCTTCCAGTGAATATTCAGGACTGATTTCCTTTAGGATTGACTGGTTAGATCTCCTTGCAGTCCAGGGGACTCTCAACAGTCTTCTCCAACACCACACTTCCAAAGCATCAGTTCTTCAGTCCTCAGCCTCTTTTGTGGATCAGCTTTCACATCCGTACATGACTACTGGAAAAACCGTAGCTTTGACCATATATGAACCTTTGTCAACTAAAGTGATGTTGCTGGTTTTTAATATGCTGTCTAGGTTTGTCATAGCTTTTCTTCCAAAGAACAAGCATCTTAATTTTTGGCTGCAGTCACCACAGAGATTCTGGAGCCCAGAAAAATAAAATCTACCTACTATGATACACTGGCTCGCAAAGCACCAAAATTTTTTTCAAAGGATAGGGTGTTTAAAATGATTTCCTGCAGAGATAAAGGAAATGGGCTTGAAGTTTTCTAGACCAAAAGAAAGTATTATGTCATTTAATGTCCGTAGTCTGAAATACTTATTGGCATAGTACCTAGCAAGCTTTATGATAGTACTGAGAGGATTAATCCCTCAGTGGATTTAATGTAATGACTTACACAAATAATAGCACAAGATAGTTTGTGATAAAGTGACAGAAGATTAAAAATACCTGGGTCAGGTTGTGGGGAGAATAATAATACTTGGTACAACAGGGATAGCTTTTAACAAATCTGCCCTCTCTCTAACTTAAAATTGTATACTTTTCCATGTGAAAGTTTTTGAAAGAATCTTAATTCAGCTAATTCCTTCCTAATTAGTATAAAATTCTAATTTTTTTGTAGTATAAAATTCTAATATATGACTATCTTTTAAGAATGGTTACTATCTTTTTTTTGTTAAGAATTTCTTACTTGATCAAGTCATTCTTGAATTTTTCTTGATTTATTTGGCTTAAAACTTTCTTGGCCCTGATTCTGGAACTGGCAGGCAGCATTCTAGAGTAAGACTTAACTATATAAAAAGTACTGACGTGCCCTCCTTCCTCTTTTTTTAGTTTCATTTTGTGCATGCCTTCGAGTAAGCTAATTCAGTTAGTAAATTGAATCTTTAGGATTGTCCTTTGACCTAAATTGGATTGTCCTTCCTTTATACTTCTGTGCCCACTTTATGGCCATTTTGTTACTAATATTCACCTGTACTTAAACTTGCAAGGGCAGGGGGAAGGGATAAAATTTATTTTTTAGTGTAGTTGGAAAAAGAGTAAGGGTTTTTTGGGGGGGGAAATAGCACTGATAAGTTAAAAATCACAAATAGTGCTTAAATCTGTTTTTAGTTTTTATTGCTCTCTCTTTTCTTTTTTTTTTAATGTAAGAAAACTTTCTTCCTAGCACTTAACTGTTCATATGGTTTTGCTGCCTGTATATTTAGGTTTCATGTTTATTTTGTGTTTTAAGTTTAACTTATAATTTATTTAAACAATTTTTCTTCAGGGTCTTATTTTTGTGGTAGATAGCAATGATCGTGAAAGAATTCAGGAAGGAGCAGAAGAGCTGCAGAAAATGGTGAGAATATTTTTTTAATTTATCATTTCCAAGATATGTTATTTTCTGGGTGACAGTGGTAATATTAGTGGTCAGTACATTTTTACCGTAATCTGATTACATTAGTGAGCTTGGAACCTTGAGGAACTATATTCACAGGTTCTTAAGACTGCACATGAAAATTTATACTTATGAATGAGTGACTGCTTCAGCAAGTTGGGAGGAAAGCCCAATTTGTAGAATACTCTGTGAGTGAATCTCCTGTTTTGAAGTGTTTGTGACCTTGGAATCCTTGTTCCCAAGGTCATTGGGTTCAGTTTTCTCTATACTGTACCTATAATATATAACTTCAAAATGTTTTGTAATATCAACCATGATAAAAAATTCCACCTAAAGGATATAGCATTTTGGTTGATGGTGGCATTTTGACCTTGCCATGTATTAGTTTAATATTTTCATATATTCATATTGTTAAAAATCCTGGGGAGGGGATGGTTGAGGAACTTTGCCATGGTTTTAGACTTAGATTTGTGAAATATTTACTGAAATATTACCATTCATTGCTCCTAAGAATGTTGAGTGAAGTTTATAAAACCCTAGTGCTGGTATATGTGTAACTGGTGCTTTTTATGTCTCAGTTAAATATTACCCCTTCTACTCTTCCCTTTTTTTTTCCCATCTTTTTTTGGTAAAGTTTTATTGATATAATTCACATACCATAACTTCACTCATTTGATAGATAGAAGTCAATGGTTTCTAGTATATAAAATTGTATAATCATTACCACAGTTGAATTTAGAACATTTCATCATCTCCAAAAGAAATCCCCCATACCTTCCCTCCACTTGTCCCCCATACCTTCCCTCCACTCCACACTCCCCCGTATATATGCATATTGGCTTTTGTTAACCTTTTAAAAGGTTCTGTCGCTTTGTACTTAGCATAAGTTTCTGAGTTTTGTCTCATATCGGTATTTGATTCCTACCAGCTTCAGCTTTTGGTATTATTCTTGTATTTTTCATGAAATAGTATTTTTCACTACTGTGCCCTAATCACTATATTATTTTCCCATTGTTTGATCCAGTTGACCAGAAAGTATAAAAGTCCAGAAAGACTCGCCATGTAAATAAGTTTACAATTAAATACCATAAAGTTCTCCCATAATTGTTTATTCCTTTGTGTGTTTCTTGTCCTTGCCAGTCCTGATCCTCTGTGGGTGACTGTCAAGACTGAATGAATGATTTACCTTAACGAAGTGTAGGATGATTTACTTAAGAGAATAGTTTTGTTTTACTTCTAGGTGTATGATTATTGGTTGATGTTTGATAATGTATGTAATGTTGAATAAATGATGTATATATGTAGGAAGACAGTGTTTTACCTAGTTTGTACAATAATTGAATTTTGATTTGATAGTTGTTAAAGTCTTAGTTTTTATTTTTAGCTTCAGGAAGATGAGTTGCGAGATGCAGTGTTGCTGCTTTTTGCAAACAAACAGGACTTGCCGAATGCTATGGCCATTAGTGAAATGACAGATAAATTAGGTCTTCAGTCCCTTCGTAACAGAACAGTAAGTATTTGGAGTTTCAATTATTAGGATAATTTTTTAAGCTAGTATTTAAACTTTTATAACTTACTTGTCCTCTTTGAAACAGGCAGTGAGCACATCTTTTTAAAAGCTACAGGGACTTCCCTGGCGGTCCAGTGGTTAAGATGCCACTCTTCACTGCAGGGAGCATGGGTTCAAGCCCTGGTTGGGGAAACTAAGATCCCTCATGCCTTGCAGTGCAGCCAAAAAAAACCTATGAGAGACTCTTGCTTATATAAAAATGAGCTCTTTAAGCTTTATTTCAAACCTGTCTTTTATATATCTCTGCAGCACATATTTTGTGGTTAGGTTTTCTTTTTAAAACTCCAATATTTATCAGCTATATTTTAAATACTATTTGGTACTGTTTTCATGGTAGCACTAAACTTGTGCAGGGACTATAACTATGATATTAAACAAGTTTTGAGTTTTGAATTATAAAAAATATCTATTTTCTCTCCAATAGCTTATCATTTTAGATCAGTTATTTAAATATTAGCAAAATACAATCTACTGTTTTATATGTAAAAATATCACAAACTGTTTTTGTAGCTTGTGCTTTACAATAGTTTTTCATTAACTTGTCAACAAGGGAAATACTGTGGTATGACAATAACTGTATTCACTGTTTAACATGCCCCAGGCTAATTTAAATAAGACAGACTAAACGATGCCAGTTTTCCATGCTGAGGAGATACGAATTCATGCTTTTTCCCAGCCTTCTAGGTTATTAGGGTCTTTGGTGTTCAAGTAATAATTGGCAGCATATGGTAGACTTGAAGTGACTTTGCAACATTAAAAGAAGGTCTTTATTTTAAGCAAAATAAAATGGTCAATAAAGAAAATTAATAAATCATCCCATAAAGATAATTAAATTACTTTCTAGGTCTTTTTCTTGGTATTTGTAAATTTTCATGACATTTGATATAGTTACTGAAGATAATATTTGTAGACATTTTAAAGAGTGGAACTTTTGGGGCGCATGAGACTAAAGACAGTGAAATTTTTGGAAAAGCTTGCCTCTGAAATATCAGCAATCCCTACTCTTTGAAAATTTTGCTTCCTCTACTCTGAACTTAGTTTTATGAGAAACAAGGACCAAGTGGGTATTATTAATTATTAATACAAATCTTCCTGTGAACATTCAGATAAAATAGTAGTTGGTTAAATGTAATGAATGAGTAGCAGAACTTCTTTTCCTCTGTCCATTATTGATTCCTAGCTTCCATCAGCCTAGCTTACCTTGGTGGGTTTGGATATGATAGCTAATTAGTTCTGTGCTAGATGTAAAGAGTGCATGTGCAGATGATTTATGTTTTTTAATCCTCAGCAGTTATATGCTTTTTATATTTTATTAGATATAAAATTAGTCATTTGTGAGATATAATAATACTTTAACTCACTGACAACTTTATTTCCTATGACTTTATGTATTTTTTTTCCTTTTTTTTCTATATATTTATGGTACCTACTAATTCCCCTGGAAGATGATTTTCTGAATAAGAAATGGTAAACATTTGATTATATTAATCAAGCATTTTCTTGTTGTCCTTTCTTTACAGTGGTATGTTCAAGCCACTTGTGCTACACAAGGAACCGGTCTGTATGAGGGACTTGACTGGCTGTCAAATGAGCTTTCAAAACGTTAAATGAAGCTGGATATCTAACCAAGGACATGTTTGATAGAATTGGTCTAGGCTTGTTACAACAAAATTAGTTTGCATCTTGGTTATTAAACAGTATCTGGGACTGGTTTGGGCAGAATATTACTGCGTTTAAACTTATTTTGTTGCCAATTATTGTTTACCAAGTATAATGTTGCCATTTAGCAATATGCTTGGTTTTAAAGAGAGTCTCCTTAACTTGGGAAAAAAAAAGTGTCCTCTTTTAATTTTACTTCCCTTAAGCCTAAATGCCTGGACTTAGCTAATGTGACACCTTTTAAATAAATCCATTTTGAATGTTTTTTTTTTTTTTTGAGCCCACAACGAATAATGTTTTAAAGTTACCCCTTGCTACTTCAAATGATACCTTTATCATTCCTGGGACAGTCTGCTGATTTAAAAAAATGTAGCATTCCATTTGTATTTATTTTCCCCCCTTGCCAAAAAGATTTTTTAATACTGCTTGTACCAGCCAGGGAAATGCTCCAAAACACTATTCAGATCTTGCACTGAGGAACTTCTATTTCTCCCCCCATTGTTATTGACTCCTGGCTTCCATCAGCCAAGCTTACCTTGGTGTGGTTTGGATTTGATAATTAGTTCTGTACTAGATGTAAAGAGTGCATATGGAGATGATTTTTAATCCTCAGCAGATTGTCTTCCTTTATATTATATCTTTTTTATGTTGCATGTTGCTTTTGGTATCAGCCTGACTCTTTGCCCAGTATATGATAGTTCTGCTGATGTTTTATTGTTTATTGGTGAACATATCTTCATTAAGAGTTTTTGGAAAACTCATCAAACTCAATGAATAAGTTTTCTTCATAACCCATTTGGAATTATTCCTAATAAAATGATAAAAACATTTAATGGTGTTTGTTTTTCTTGAGTCTTGAAGATGTTTAAAATGGATTTTTCTTATTTAGCAGAGTTGATTTGCATTTATTACATACTGTGAACAGTCATACAGATCCCACTGAGTTTATTGTTTGAATTGGAAGTAAAATACGGGTTGCTAATCATGTGTATAACAGAGTGGGGAGCAGCTTCAAAAATTTAGTGTTCTTTGATAAAATACCATTTTGATGCTGTACATTTCTAAAGTCAGATCAAGAGTAAAAAGCTGTAATAAAATGAACTATCCCCAAAGTATATATGCATGTATTTGTTTCACAGCTCACAGTTTAAAAACATCCAAGTGTTTGCATGGCGTAATACATAGGTTGTTAGTGATGCTCCTCTCCTATGTAGGGGAACAAAGTTCACAAGCACTTTCTTTTTTAGTGTCACAAATTTCAGAACTTCTGCAGAAAGTGACTAATTCTTTGACATAAGGTATGTACCTCATGAACTTAATCTATGAAGTTACTAAGAACTCAACTTGGTAACCGAATGAGTAACTTGGTTTTTGACTATAATTTATATATTTTATAGACCTTGAATTTATATGATTATTAATGGATTAGATAAATTTATGTATTGGAATCTTACTTTCAGAACCAAATACATGCTTGTAAAATAATGTGTATTTTTGAATTGTAAAAAAAAACTGGACAAAGTGAAAATTAGAAAAGTTGTCAAACGGGTTGCCGGGAGAAAAATGTATGGAAAACTTGTGTTATTTAAATTTAACTTCTCTTAGCTTCTTCCTTCTGAATAAGAAAGGTCTTATTTCTTGAATAAAATTTGGATAGGGTAAATAGTGTGAGTGGTTTTATGGGGCTCAACTAGGAGATGCAAAACTACAGTAGGTTCAGTGATGGGATCATAGTTAAATTAACACTGTTACATTAAAAAAACTAAACCAAGTTAAGTCAAGACTGCTTTCATGAACTCTGAAGACAGAATAAAGAGAATCCATATAATCTTACTTTTAGCATCTGGCAGCTGTTACTACACCATTGTTGGAAATGACTGCACTAGAAATGTAAAATTGCCTAGTTTTCACTAAATGGGCTTTATAAAGATTTGCGTGATTGCTTATTCTTACTTATTTTACTTTTTGACTGTGATGCTTAGCATTTGGGATCATAGCTCTCTCAATAGGGCCAGTCTGAACCTGCACCCCCTGCATTGGAAGTGTGGAGTCTTAACCACTGGACCGTCAGGGAAGTCCCCTTTTTGTTTTTCAAACATTAACTTGCCGACTTGGCATATTTTTACCCCCAAGAAATACTGTTTTTCTTCAGTCTTGGTGGTAGTTTCTTGGTTTTGTTTTTAAGTTGAGAAGTTTTTTTTTTTTTTTCCATGTAGAAGTGAGTAAACAATTGAGAAGTGTAAATTGAAAGAATCCCTAAAATGCCTTTCACTGTGCTAACATTTTTTGAAAACAATGCAGACTTACAAAATCACCTTTCACTGTGTGGTTTACTGACATGATCAGTACCTATATTCAATGCTTACTGTTTACATAGATTTTAAACTTAGTGTTGATCCATCAAAAAGAGGTCTTTGTGACCCTTGTCTTATACAGAACAGTTGATTGTACCCATAGACTATAAAGTATTCTGTCTAGTAATTGTTAAGTATGTTAACACGGAAACTGAAGAGGAATTGTGGTTCCTTTAAAAGCTGGCTAGCAGCATTAGTTGAGGATAGAACCATTTTCTGTCCATAATACTCCACATTCTCTTTTATCTTAACCTGTCATTGACTTGCTTTTCTGTGGTGATACTGTTACTTTGTTGCAGATTTATTTCCATGGATTTCCCCCCTTTACCTTATGTATTTTTCATGGAAAATAATTTAGTGAACATTTTAATTTTCCAGATTATCAGTATCTCCTTTACTGAGACTTCATTTTCTTTAGTGTATATACAGAATTATCTCATATGTAGTAATTATTTCCAGATACTTGCTGGGAAGTAATGACCACACTTTTGATTTCTGATAGGTAATGGGTCCGTCTCAGTCTGGCTAAAAAATTAACAATCTTATTCATCTTTTCAAAGAACCAGCTTTCAGTGTAGGTGATTTTGTCTGTTGACGTCTCGTTTCTAACGTCATCGGCTTCTGTGCTGCTTGCTTTTGGCTGCACCATGTGGGATCCTAGTTGTCCAGTCAGAGATGAAGCCATGCCCCTTGCAGAGGAAGCAGGGAGTCCTAACCACTGGATCCCCAGGGAGTTCCCTAGCGCTACGTTTTTAATCTCATTAAAGTAAGTAAAGATATGTTACTTTAAAGTCTACATTAATATGAACATTAATAATTGATTAGGACTTAGTGTTAAAATTTACCCCTGAGAATTATTTAAGCTCAGACATATATTTGATAAGTTTCTTCTAGCATATACATTGTGACATTGTATTTAGGTACAGAAGTTACTACATTGGAAAGTTACTTGACTGAGTTTGTTTCTCACTGTGTTACTTTTGGACAAATATCCTTTTGTCTTAGTTATTTCCACAAACTATATAAAATGTTATATTCTAGTAACAAAGATTGTGAGGAATCAGTAGCAGAAGCAATACTCTGAACTCATGTAAAAAAACAAGCCGGCTGTATGAGTTAGTTGATGCCTATGTGGGTTTTTTCGCCTGTACTGGGTCTTCATTGCTGGGACTGCTCTCCAGTTGTGGTGGCTTCTCTTGTTGCGCAGCGTGGGCTCTAGGGGTGCACCGGCGTCAGCACCTGTGGCTCCTGGGCTCTAGAGCACAGACTCAATAGTTGCGGTGCCAAGGCCTAGGGCTTATTTGGCTCTGCAGCATGTGGGATCTTACTGGATCAGGGATCGAACGAACTGTTGTCTCCTGCATTGACAGAATTCTTTGCTACTGAGTCACCAGGGAAGTCCTTGCCTGTATGTTTTAAAAGGACAGTGGAGGCAGGTACCTTCTTGTCAGGGATTTCTGTGCTGTTCTCATGGTATGCTTTTTCTGTTACAATGGACTGGAGTCCTGGGGCTTAGCACTGCCATCTGCAGGCTGAGAGCTAGCTCTCGAACTGACCAAGTACTTTGATGGCAGTGTTTCTCTTTAAGCTGAGTTGAGTGCCATTCTACCAACAGGGATATGTTAAGCACAGACTGAGCAAGGTTTGCCTTCTGTATAAGCCTTGAGAGGTGAGATACGATTTTTCTTTTTTTTAAAGAAGGATGATCAACAGTAGAAAGTCAGTTCTTGAAAATGGGCTCCAATGACAAATAAATGGCCAGTAAACACATAAAATTATGCTCAACATTATTAGCCATTAGTGAAATGCAAATCATAATCACAATAACATGCCACTCACTAGGATAGCTGTAATTAAAAGACAGTAAAATACCAGTGATGATGTGGAAAAATTGAAATCCTCTTGGATTGCTGGTGAAAATACAAAATGCTGCAACTGCTTTGGATAGCAGTCTGACAGTTTTTCAAAATGTTAAAACACTTCATATGATCCAGCAGATCCACTCCTAGATATATGTCCAAGAGAAATGAAAACATGTCCATTCAGAAACTTGAATACAAATGTACAGTATTACTCATAGAAGCCAAGATGTAGAAGCAACCCAAATATCCATCAGCTGAATAGATAAAATGTAGTTATGTCCATTCAAAGAATATTATTCCTCATAAAAAGTAGTGAAGTACTGATAAATATTACAACTTGAAAGAACCTTAAAAATAAGTGAGGCCAGTTAAAAAAGACCCCTGTTATTTCACCTATGTGGAAAGTATAGAATAGGCAAATCCAAAGAGACAGAGAACTAAGTGCTTGCCAGGACCAGAGGGGATGGGGGTTGGGAGTGTCTGCTGATGAGTATGGGGTTTCTTTCTGTAGCCAGTCCTTGTCGACTGACTTGACATGCAGTGACGAAAACCTCTTCAAGAGGAAAAGATCAATTTTGTATTGAAAGAGCGAAGCATTGTGGGATTCTTTCATTTAGGATAAAGAAAAGGGACCCAAGCCAGGATGCAAAAAGCCAGATTTCTTTTAGGTATGTAATGATATGAAAAGGGGTAACATAGTTACATTATTTACAGTACTTAATTCTATAGCTTTAGCAGAAATATTCTTTGCCTTAATTATTTAAAACACCACACTTAAAGCTGGTTTTCCGCCAAAAAGTGGTGTTATTTCTAAATTTTATCTCCGGATAGATAAACTATTTCTTCAAATTACTCTAGGAAAAATAAAGTTTAAATGCAATATATTTTAGAAGTATGTATACTGTTCATTCAGTATAAGACAGCCAACTAAATAAAGCCTATCCAATTACCTATTGAACCATGTTCAATTATAAAAGAATACAAATGAAGTGAAACCAGCAAAAATGCCAACTAGAAATAAGTACCTTAAGGAGATACACAACAACACTAGTGTAACATCATTGAAGTGAGTTACTGGGCAATGAATGGATTACATTATATAAAATCTTTGACCTACAATCAACACAAAATGGGCAGAAGATGGAGATTAGTGATTCAGCTTGTTTTCTAGTGAAGTTTCTTAATGAAAATTGTGAGTAAAAGCTTAACACAATGTTAACATCAGTTTTGAACAACCTACAGTTTTATCATAGAATGAATTTAGCTGGCAGTTGCTGTTTGAGGGTGGCATCAGTCAATAAGCTGAAAGATTTAGTATTTTTAAGGCCTACATTTTAAAGATTATATGTAAAATACTATTTTATCATCTGGCTTCAATATGATTCAATACACTGAAGATGGCCAACTTTCAAAGTAGTTTTTTGCATATAATTTTCAGTGTCATATTAGCTCAGTTTTTTTTAATGTGTGTTTAAAGCTTACCTTGAATTTAAGGTTTTCTTTTCAAAGTGAGATTTTTTAATAGTTTTTTAATGATTATGTATTATAAACTTGGTAAATTACATTTAGCAATGGCCATCTCAGTTTCTCAGGAATTGATATTTAGACATTGCTATCTACTACTGTGAACCAAAACTGGGATTTAAAAAGCAGTAGGTAACAGTGTAGCATGGTGAAACCATTTAAAAGACAACATGAGTTAAGTTCATTCTCTAAATGTACTGAAGTAGACTCACATTTTTCAAGTGAATTTTTTTTTTGGTTATCTTAGGCTTCTTTTCTAATTTATGTATACTCCAGACTTTTTTTTTTTTTTTAATGTTTTTCCAAATTTCTTCAAAAGAAAATGAGATTGATTTTGCTTGCTTGACACAAGCTTGTAAGTAAAAAGTTCAAGATGACTCCTCTGGGAAAAAATTACTGATAGGGTAATACACTTGTGATTTGTTTATGACTGAAACATCATTCATTTAGTTCAGTTGCTCAGTCATGTCCGACTCTTTGTGACCCCATGAATTGCAGCACGCCAGGCCTCCCTGTCCATCACCAACTCCCGGAGTTCACCCAAAGTCATGTCCATCGAGTCAGTGATGGCATCCAGCCATCTCATCCTCTGGTGTCCCCTTCTCCTCCTGCTCCCAATCCCTCTCAGCATTAGGGTCTTTTCCAATGAGTCAACTCTTCGCATGAGGTGGCCAAAGTATTGAAGTTTCAGCTTTAGCATCAGTCCTTCCAAAGAGCACCCAGGACTGATCTCCTTTAGGATGGACTCGTTGGATCTCCTTGCAGTCCAAGGGACTCTCAAGAGTCTTCTCCAACACCACAGTTCAAAAGCATCAGTTCTTTGGCACTCAGCTTTCTTCACTGTCCAACTCTCACATCCATACATGACCACTGGAAAAACCATAGCCTTGACTAGATGGACCTTTGTTGGCAAAGTAATGTCTCTGCTTTTTAATATGCTATCTAGGTTGGTCATAACTTTCCTTCCAAGGAGTAAGCGTCTTTTAATTTCATGGCTGCAGTCACCATCTGCAGTGATTTTGAAGCCCCCCAAAATAAAGTCTGACACTGTTTCCACTGTTTCCCCATCTATTTCCCATGAAGTGATGGGACCAGATGCCACGATCTTCGTTTTCTGAATGTTGAGCTTTAAGCCAACTTTTTCACTCCTCTCTCACTTTCATCAAGAGGCTCTTTAGTTCTTCACTTTCTGCCATAAGGGTGGTGTCATCTGCATATCTGAGGCTATTGATATTTCTCCCAGCAATCTTGATTCCAGCTTGTGCTTCTTTCAGCCCAGTTTCTCATGATGTACTCTGCATATAAGTTACATAAGCAGGGTGACAATATACAACCTTGACGTACTCCTTTTCCTATTTGGAACCAGTCTGTTGTTCCATGTCCAGTTCTGTTGCTTCCTGACCCACATGTAGGTTTCTCAAGAGGCAGGTCAGGTGGTCTGGTATTTCCATCTCTTGAAGAATTTTCCACAGTTTATTGTGATCCACACAGTCAAAGGCTTTGGCATAGTCAATAAAGCCGAAGTAGATGTTTTTCTGGAACTCTCCGGCTTTTTCCATGATCCAGCGGATGTTGGCAATTTGATCTCTGGTTCCTCTGCCTTTTCTAAAACCAGCTTGAACATCTGGGAGTTCATGTTCACGTACTACTGAAGCCTGGCTTAGAGAATTTTGAGCATTACTTTACTAGCATGTGAGAAGAGTGCAATTGTGCGGTAGTTTGAGCATTCTTTGGCATTGCCTTTCTTTGGGATTGGAATGAAAACTGACCTTTTCCAGTCCTGTGGCCACTGCTGAGTTTTCCAAATGTGCTGGCATATTGAGTGCAGCACTTTCACAGCATCATCTTCCAGGATTTGAAAGAGCTCAACTGGAATTCCATCACCTCTACTAGCTTTGTTCATAGTGATGCTTTCTAAGGCCCACTTGACTTCACATTCCAGGATGTCTGGCTCTAGATGAGTGATCACACCATCGCGATTATCTGGGTCGTGAAGATATTTTTTGTACAGTTCTTCTGTGTATTCTTGCCACCTCTTCTTAATATCTTCTGCTTCTGTTAGGTCCATACCATTTCTGTCCTTTATTGAGCTTAGACTAAAGTTAAAAATGGTAGATATACCAATTCACATCCACTTGCATGACTAAAAAGTGAATAGGTTGATGAGAATGTGTGTATTGCTGGGGAATGTAAAAAATGTGGCTGCTCTGGAAATCATTTTGGCATTTTCTCAGAAAGTTTCTAAGTAGAACTGCCATATGGACTAGCAATCTACTTGTAGGAATATAACCAAAAGAACTGAAATAGCTGTTGAAACAAAACTTGTAAATGTTTATAAGCCTTATTCACAATAGCCAAAATGTAGAAACAACCAAAATGTCCATTTGTACAAACAAAATATGGTGTACCCATACAATAAATATTATTCCACTATACAAAGGAATGAAATGCTGATGCATACAACATGGATGAACACAGGCTAACTGAAAGAAGCCAGACAAAAAGTGACATAGTGTATGATTCCATCTATATGAACTATCCAGAATAGGGAAGTCCAGTGAGGCAGAAAGCAGATAAGTATGTGCCAGGGGATGGAGGGTAAGAGTAAATTAATGGGTATGGAATTTCTTATGGGGGTGATTAAAACGTTTTGAAAGTGGTTAACAGATAGTAGCCACACAACATCGTGAATGTACACAATACAATGGAATTATATACTTTAAAATGGTTAGTCTTACATGAATTTCACCTGTTTAAAAAATGTTTTGGTATCATCTCAGAATGTAGTATTGTTATTCTGAAGTTAGTGCCTAAAAAAAGTTACCCAAGTTAATAACAGCTCTTAAACCTTCAATGTTAAAAGCATGTACTTTCTCATAAAGTGGGACAACAGAATTTGAATATTACCCAAATCAATTAATCCTCTTAATATTGTTTCCCTTTCCAAAATGGAATCTAAATTACATTTCCTTAGTATTACATTGAGCAAAATGTTAAAATTTTCAAATCTTTCAATTTTTTTTCTTTGCCTGGCTTGTGAGATTTTAGTTCCCTGACCAGGGTTAGAACCCAGGCCCTCAAGCAGTGAAAACCCAGAATCCTAACCATTGGACCACCAGCAAATCCCCATGTTTAAACGTGGGGATTTAAATTTTTTATTACATTTGGAAAACTAGTTGGCTCTTATTTTAGAGAAAAGATTTTCCCTATTCAGTTGTTATGTAGGTCTTAACAATAAACTAATAGTGCAATTCTGTCTTTCATTATATATGGGTTTTGGTTTTGCCTCAAACTAGTTTGTAGGGAATTTCTGCCTGCATTTCATAGCTGGAAAATATGAGATCTAAAGCTATCAGTTTCCCCCAGGGAGATTTCCCCACAGTAGCATTCTTTGGACTTCTCTACCTGAGTTATATTCCTCAGAGATCCACCTTGAGCTGAAACTACATTTTGATGACTCAAAAAAGTCACCGATGAGTAAAATTCTTGAAAATTTGTAACAACTGATTTTAGTTTCTAGAATTTAAAGAACATCACATGATAGCCAGAAATGGTTTGTTCGCTAATGAATTATAAACTACCGGTTTTTATGTCTGAGTGGCAACTGTTTAAGAATTCATTTAACAGGAATAATGTATTCTACAGTGTTCTCAAGTATTATAGTTTGTAATCAATAATATAAAATTTCAAAACATTAATTCCTATAGTAAAAACAAGTTCTTGCTAGTACATTGTACTTTGCCAGTTTCATAGTACCATCTGATTCACCAGAATCGCTCGACTTTCCGTATTTAATTACATGTACTAAAAAACCCAAATGTAATAGAGAAATTCAATCACAGAGATGGCTTTAAATACTTAAAAATTTCTGAAATAACACTTTATTCTAACCCACATACAAGGACATTTTGGTATACTATTTATACAGTTTCCGTGAAAGTGAAGTCGCTCAGTCGTGTCCGACTCTTTGCGACCCCATGGACTGTAGCCTACCAGGCGTCTCCGTCCATGGGATTTTCCAGGCAAGAGTATTGGAGTGGGGTGCCATTTCTTTCTCCAGGGGATCTTCCCCAGCCAGGGATTGAAACCGGGTCTCCTGCATTGTAGGCAGACGCTTTACTGTCTGAGTCACAGTTTTCTTAGTGTTCCCTAACTTTGGGCTTCCCAGGTGGCACAGTGGTAAAGAATCCACCTGCCAGTGAAGGAGATGCAGGTTTGATCCCTGGGCCAGAAAAACACCCTGGAAAAGGAAATGGCAATCCAATCCAGTATTTGTGCCTGGAAAATTCCATGGACAGAGGAGCCTGGTGGGCTACTGTCCATGGGGGTCAGAGTGGGACACGACAGTGGCAGCACAACTTTGGACTAACTGTATGAACGTGGTTGTAGGCTAGAGGTTTGACCAGAGTATGTGGCACTTCAAAATACTACTCTATATTCTAATATTCTGAAATGCCCGTGTGATCATTGTCTAGTCAGCAAACACTAAATCTGAAGAATCAGGATGTGGATGTTTAACAAGTATGTAGAATTTTTGTGACCAGAGTTCAATATAGCTAGCTGTAGTGTTATTAATAATACAGGACTTGTATGTTTTTCTCATGGGCATGAGGACGTCACATTACACTTTCTGTTTCTCAGCTTGTTGTTTTCTCAGCTTACTGTCAAAGTCTGTCAATATGTTTGTTTGAAACGAAATCAAAACCAAATTTAAAACGGAAAAAAAAATTGCAAAAGAATCAGATTCTGGCTTCAATATAGTTTGTATCTGTAAACTGATGTTAAAATGCTTTTAAAATGCTATTTAGGAAGGCACAATTTGGTAGCTTCAATTTTTCATTTATAGCTTTTTCTAAACAAGATCCCAAAAAACTGCCACCTTAATTTTTTGCTTCAAGTACTTTTAAGCACTTCAAGGTTCAATATGAAGTGCAGGTAAAACCCTCTCATTTTCAAAATTACTAAGAGTAAACAATGCACTGGATAGTGAGCAGAATATGAAAATGCAGGCTACTTCATCGAAAGAGGAAAGTTCTTACCAGGCTTAGAGATTAAAGAAGATGGAACAATGGGCTTCATGACTGGAAACTCAGAGCTCTGGTTTAAGTGAGCTCTAGTTATCTAAGCTAGAAGTTAAATGCAGAAATACAAGATGACATGGTTATCCTGAACATGAGGCTGCAGCTAAAGCATTACAAATAAAGTATGGTGATAACTGAGTTAGAAAAGTTTAGTTACTAATCAGCCAGACTCTAATCAGTAAAACTATAATTTGTAATTTTCAAGAATTTGGCTTCATATTAAAAAAAATTTTACAGTATATAAATTACATATACAATGTTTTCCTGTAACTCAAGCTATAATATAATATTCAAGTCTATACGTTTATTTCAGAGATGCTCAAAAACGCCATTACTACTCTCCCTTTCTCCTATTTAGAAAAACCAACAATTTCAAAAATACTTGCAGCACAGAAATACTCCGTGGTTCATCCACTATTTCAAGCCCATATCAGTAGGCAGTTTTTCAAAAGTAATGCATTGTGCTATTCTCCTAATACCTAATACGATAGGGTCAAATAACCTGTTGATTTATGAACATTTTCCATGGGCAAGAGTGTTACGGACAATAGGATCAAGTTGACAGTGTTACTGTTCACTTTGAATACTAAATTGTGCTTACATCCTAAAAGTTAAGATGAGCTGCAGTAAGGATGGGACCATAAGTATGTCCATTTATGCCATACACTAAAAATCAAATCCTAAAAATAAGACAGTGAAAATACCTTATGTTAATTGAAAAATAAAAGATGAAAACCAATAGGAATTGGTAATGGTGTACTTTTTTGTTAAAGCTCTGAAGTTGTATCAAATTGCCATCCAAACTGAGGTAGAGACAGGCCCTAATGTTATTCCTTCCTTGTGTTAGAACGTAAGTTCTCTCACTTCCAACTTGTATGTGCTCTCCCCCTAATTATATATACATCATTTAATCTGAATTGTGTTATGATAGAAAAATTACAAGATCATTCAGGTTTTTTTTTTCTTTACAAAATTCTTAATTAGCAAAAAAAAGTACTTATAAAATGTACACAGTGTTCTTCCTGCCAGCCATAAATATTTTTGTTTTTCCTCCAAGTGTAGGAAAAAAAGGGTAGAGAAACTGTATTATGCAAACATTATGACAGTCATGTAATGAAGACACTAGAGCATAACTAACAGATAAGAATATTTTACCTTAGTGTCTAATTTTCCTCTTTGAAAGTTATGCATAAACTCTGATTCATATTAAATCTCCTACTAAAGCAGATTTAAATTCTATTAGACACAATCTATTTCCATTTTAAATCACATACAAGTGCTATGTGATCAGAGGGATGGGAAACACTAGGTAAGGCTTGGTGGGTGGTAACTTCTTCGTGACTAGGTAATGGAATCACCTGTTCAACCTCTAAAGCATTTAAGTCAATGAAAATATAATCCAGACAGCCATGAAAGCCACCAACGTAATTTGTGTAAGCAGGTTCACCACAAGCACTTTTCAGTTTGAAGAAATGGCTAAGAGACATGTTGCATCGTTCCTCTTCCCCATTGGAAGTCCAGTCTTCATGATCCTCTGCAATGCTGCCGTTGATGACAAAGTGATACATTCCTGTTGATGGGGTACTATTAAAGTCCCCACAAAATATAACTGGTATGCCAGGATACAGATCACAAGAGACATGCCTAATGTGAGCCAAGGCTACTGCCATTTGAATGAGACGAATGTACCCACCTAGGAACATAAAAAACACTAATGTTAACCTGTCTTTAAAAAAAATTAAAACCCCACAAATTATAGTATCTGGGTAACATTCAGGATATTTATTTGTATGTATGAGGAGGAACTGGAGGAAGGTGGTTAAATGTATATGTAAAATTTCAAGTTTCAAGATTAATGATATTGGGTAATTAATACACAACATAATGGCTATAGTTAATACTGTTGTATGGTATATTTGAAAGCTACTAAGGGAGTAAATCCCAGAAGTTCTCATCACAAGGAAAAAAAACTTTTTTTGGGTGTTTATATGAGATTATGGATGTTAACTTATTGTGATAATCATTTTGCAATACATATAAGTCATTATGCCATATACCTTAAATTGTACAGTACTGTGTTATAAACTATATTTTGACAAAGAAAAAATGTATTTGTGTAAAACAACTTTTACCAACTTTAAGTTACCATGTTCAAGCCACTTGTGAAAATCAACAAAACCTACCTTTGGGGTGCCAGTAGAGATGGGTATTCGCAACACATATCTTTTTAGAAGAGTCCTTTGTAGACTGAAGAACAGAAACCTAAGATAAACAGAAAATGCTGACTTCAGTTTCTATTTCCTGCTCTGAAAGAAAAAAAATTTTTTTAATCTAAGACTATATGATGAACTGACATTTTATTCCAAAACCTTCCCTGCTGATGAAGTATGATAGAAATTATGAAACTTAACTTTAAAATTTTGGAATATACATCAATGGGATTCAGCATAATATTTTAATAACCCAACATATAGAGGTAGCATGAATACAGTTCAGATGGTAACACTAAGGTTGGAGACGGTGTTTTTAAGTGGTAAGTGTAGGCATAGGAGTCAGGCAGAAGTATCTTTGAATACCCACTGTACCATTTATAGCAGTGTGACCTGGAGAGTGACATTTCTTTTTCCTAAACCAGCTTCATCATGAGTGAAAAAGAAGCAATATCATCCACTTCAAAGAGAAAATTTAATTGTGTGAATTCAATTAAATGAGCTTACTCAGAGATGCATGATACACAGTAGGTGCTCAAAAAAATTGAAGCTACTCTTCTTAATATGAACAAATCCAGTCACCTAAAGAATGGACAGAGTTTCAGAGTAACATCTATAAAACGGGAATAGCAGGATTACTATGAGCCAAAATTAAAAGCTAATATTTATGGCATCACGGACTCGATGGACGTGAGTCTGAGTGAACTCCGGGAGATGGTGATGGACAGGGAGGCCTGGCGTGCTGCGATTCATGGGGTCGCAAAGAGTCGGACACGACTGAGCAACTGAACTGAACTGAACTGATGGAGCACTTCGTAAAACATGCTGGAGACTTAAATTTGAAGTTCTTCAAAATGTGTCACCAGTGTTTGGTAAGTAATAAGAAAATATTAGCTACTAAATTTTCTTATTTAGCTAAATACACGAAATCGTAAGCACGTCTTTTTTCAAGGTAACCTGAAGCGTGCAGGGCGCATTTCAGGTACTCAGTATTTGCTCAATGAATGAATGAAGGCTAAATGACGTGCTTAAGATTCAAGAGCAAACACTTTTCAGTAGAGTCTGGTCTAGTTTCATCTCTACTATAAGCACCCCCACCCCTGGCACCCCTTCCAGAACGAGTATGTACAGAGACTGGCGAAGTCACTTTACCTGAACGACAGAAGACCTCTGGAGCACCCTTTCTTGCGCTGATGGATACAAAGCTAGTTTCTCCAGCAGTTCTTTGTGAAGTGGGTCGGACTGCAGGGCTTCATGGAAAGCAATGTCATGCTGGCTAAGGAGGCTGAACTTGGACTTTCGGTAGAAAGTGGCCAGGCCTTCATGCTGCTTGATTCGAAACACGCCCTCCAGCCCAAAGGCCTCGAGAGCCGGCACCAAGCTGTCTGTAAACACGCAGCGGTCAACTTCCTGCAAACAGATGAGGTCGGCGTTGTAGCCCGTGAGCTCCTTTTGGATAAGGTTCTGGCGGTAGTCGAGTTCCAAAGCGTAAGGGGCACAGTATGGGTACAGGACCGTCCGCGAGAACTCAGTCTGGGCGTATGTGTCAGCCAGAATGTTGTAGGAAACTGTGCGGATGAGAGCGTCGTCCGTCACCTTCTTTGTGTAGAGATGCCGGTGGTCAAAGGTGCAGGTGCCGGGCCCAGCCTCCACTGGACACACACTTTCCAACTCCCGGCTTGGCCCGAAGCGCTGCCCATTGCCCGGAGTGCAATGAAGCTTGAGCCGTAGCCCGATGTCGGCATTTGACGGGGTGTAGACGCGCTCTTCTACGCCCGTCTCGGTCCAACCAGGAGAGGGCGAAGAGGGAGACGATGACGAGGGGCATCCGCCCTCAGGCTCCGCCGCTCTGGGTTTGGTTTCCTTGTACCAGCGAAAGAGTGAACCGGTGGGATCCCCAAATTCGACGCCGAGCTTGGGGCATACCGGGAAGCCGGCCATGATGTAGCGCGGCAACTGTAGCTCGGTGAAGGTGGGTGGGTTACGCTCCACCTTGTACTTGACATCACCAATCTGCAACACCGCACCGTCCTGCCAGGCGTCCACATTGAGCACGTCTTCAGCTACTGCCTCCTCCCGGTAGTACAGCTTCACCACGGGCTCGCAGGCTGCAGCCGGCTCAGGCTCAGGCCCAGGCCCAGCACAGGCCACGCCACTGCTTGCGTTTGGCCGGTTCTTCCTGCTCTTCTTGGCGGCGGCTACTTTAGCGTGGCCTTTAAGGGCATTGGTAGCGATCCGGCTGAGAGCCCGACCCAGTGGCTCGCTCTGGTCGCGCTGCATGTTCTTGTGGCTGCCGTCGGCCAGCGCGAATGACAGGCTTAGCTTAGGCTCGGAAGGCACACAGCGCACCACAGCGCGCTCCATCGCGCCCACCGAGGTCTCAGACGCCGCCTCGGTCCGACTGCGCCGCTCCACCGCCGTGCGGACCCCACGAAGCGCGGCGCGGACACCTGGGAGCCTCCACATGAACCTGGTGGCCCAGCGGCTGTCAAGACCTGGGGCTGAGCAACCGCCAAGTGTCAAGTAGAGACAGGGAAATCGCAGCCGCCGGTTCCGGGATCCATTCAGTCCCTCAACTTCCGGCCGGCGAAGAGAAAGTGCAGTGAGCTCCCGCCACGCACTTTCGCCAGGGCAGGTCACCTACTTCTTTTCTCCATAGCTACGCTTTTTTCGAATCCATCTGGCTTAATTTTATCTTTAACTAGAGTCATAAATATAGAGGTCCCAGAAGGAAATTTTAGACTCCACGATTTTAACGAAAGTGCAGTTGGGCGGAAGAGAAGGCGCGCTCAAACCGGAAGTGGTGCGGGTGATGTCACGGGTTTCGCTTCCCCGAAGGAGACAGGCGTGGTCCCTGGGTTTTAACCGCTTGCCTTCTGGTGCTTCCCTGTGCTAGGGCGTAGGGAACTCTACGCAGATTGCCAGCCTGTATTCAGGTGTGGAAAGTGTTGCTTACTTCTCAGCAGCATTCCCAACGTTACTCAATTTCTTCTGAGGTGTGGTGGGTTCATCTCTGGCCGAGCCAGCGCCGACGCGAGAAGCAGAGATTTTGTGGTAGTAACTACGAACGATATATCGTGAAGTCGCTCAGTGGTGTCCGACTCTTTGTGACCCCATGGACTGTAGCCCACCAGGCTCCTCCATCCATGGAATTTTCTAGGCAAGAGTACTGGAGTGGGTTGCCATTTCCTTATAATAGCTCCCAATTAGGGAGTAGTGACTGTGCTGAAAACATACAAATATGAGGGCCAAAGAGATTAAGTTAACTGCGCACAAGGCCAAACAGACGTTGCTGAATGAATGACAGGAGACAGACTAGCCAGTGAGTAAAAGGAAATGAGAATGCAGTTTCTTTGAAAACCACATGAAAAAATTATTTCAAGGGACAAATTTTGTGTTAAATATAATTAAGTGATTAACTGAAGGAAAAAAAAAAACAACTCTTGAAGATTCAAAGAAGAAATTAAGAATTCTCTCGTCATGGCAAAGGATTTGTTTGCATCTACTTTCCCGTCTCCTACAACTAGAGTGTTTATTGAGTGTCTAATAATAAGCCATACTCTTTTCTCCTGGCTTACAGTGAGGAAAACAAGCCTTTTTTCTAAAAGAAGGATGAATTTTGCAATCGTTTGAAATTTATATTCTTGTCCTCCCCTTTCCCAAGGCAGCAAGCATTTGCCGAGGTGACCGGATACCTGATGGTATGTAATGTGGGGCTACACTGAAGGGATAAAAATCATTACATTGTATCAGCTGACTGCCTGAAGAAAGTCTCAGTACTCCAGTTCTTAGCACCTGTAGGCCGAACCCCAGGGCCATGACGAGCTGCCCCTCCTCTCTCCTGAGGCGAGAAGGTCCCTAACGGAAGGGTCCTCCCAGATCCCAGGGAACAATGACAGCACACTTCGCTGGCTAAAGGCACCCCACCCCAGCCACATAGAAGGACCTGTCAGCCCGGACGCCTCGGCCTGACGACCTATCCGAACCCCAGTCCATCTAGCCTGACCATCCCTCGCAACAAAAGTATAAGAGCCACCCCCAACACGGTCCTGGTGCGGACTTCCTCGACCTGCCTCCTTGGGGTCCAGGAACCCCGCCTGGGAGCGCTTCCCCATTAAAGCCTGTTAGACACTCTTTTCGGTGTCCTGGTCGTCTTTATCTAACAGCACCCACATTAGCAAATATAAACTTTGAACTGGCATTTTTGTTCATGCAACTTTGCAGAACTCAGTCAATATTAAAGAAAGACATTTAAAGAATATCAAGTCTATTTAAAGAAAGATAAGAGCCCTGTTAGAAAATGTGGGAATTCCCCAGCAGTCCAGTGGTTAGGAGTCCACGCTTTAACTGTTGGAAGTGAAAGTCAAGTCTCAGTCATGTCCGACCTTTTGCGACCCCATGGACTGTAGACTACCAGGCTCCTCGGTCCATGGGATTTTCCAGGCAAGAATACTGGAATGGGTTGCCATTTCCTTCTCCAGGAGATCTTCCTGACCCAGGGATTGAAACCAAATTGTAGGCAGACGCTTTACCGTCTGAGCAGGGAAGTCCTTAACTGCTGAGGGCCTGAATTCAATCCCTGGTGGGGGAACTAAGGTCTTGCAAGCTGTGAGGTGTGCCAAAAACAACAACAAAAATAACCCCGAAACAAAAACCCTATTAGAAAATGTGACTTTCTTTAGAGTAATCTGATGTACTTTAACTCTGTAGCATAGTCTTAAATCCCAGTTTGAGACAGATACTTTGAAGTGTCATACTTTCAGAGTTTTTTTTGGTTTTTGAGTTAAAAAACAATTTTTTTTTCATAGAGTAAAAACATATCCGCAGTGAAAAATGGTAATATTCCCACTCTGACTCCTATACATATGCAAACATTTATGAATTTATACCCTTTCCCCCACTTTTTTTACACAAAAGGAATGTAGTATACCCATCATTCATATCTTTGCTTTTCATTATCTGCTGTTATTTCTTTCAAGAGAAAGTTTCTGCAAGTTTCCTGTAAGTGTCTCAAATTCACATAGAAAATTTATCTTGAACTCAAAAGACTTGAAAATAATAAGTGGTGTATTTGAAGCTAAATTTTTATGAGGCTAAATGGTAGCATAGTAATAATTACATAATTGAAATTTGAGATTGGATGACTGAACCAATAGTTTGTTTTCCCTGATACCTAAAGAAGTGTAAAAAATAACATTTTATTCATACAGTCTCAATTCATACCAAGAAACACAAGCTAACTTTTACTAATCAAAAGCTATGGTTGATGGAATTATTTTTGTTACTTATAAATATATCTGCAGAGATTAGCATGTGAAGACAGTTTCTTGTAATTACCTTCAGTTAATAAATTGGCATAGATCATTAATATACTTCTATTTTTTATAAACTTAAGGTCAACATGAAACTGTAGTTTTGAGTGATGGCACTCAGAAATTTTGAGTAGTATTTGGTGATAATCACTACAGGGTAATCTATTTTCTTATATATTCAAAATTTAATAATTTCTATTTGCTTTCTAACAGATCAATTTCTATTTGTTTCTTTTCAAATTTTTTTGAGTTTTATTGAGATATAATTGATATATAAGATGGTATTAGTCCAAGATGTACACCATAATGATTTGGCATATGTATATATTGCTAAATGATTACCACAGTAAGTTTAATTAACATTCATTACCTCAGTGGTTACAATTTTTTTCTTGTAATGAGAACTTTCAAGGTCTATTCCTTTATAATTTTCACATATAGTGTAGTCCCCATGCTGTACAGTCCACTCCATTCCAGAACTTGCTTATCACAACTGGAACTTTTTACCTTTTGATCACCTTCACACATTTTCTTCATCCAACCCCCTCCATCTGTTCTCTGTATCTGCAAATCACATTTTTTTAGATTCCACATATAATTGAAATCATACAGTATTTGTCTTTGTTTGACTTATTTCATTCAGCATAATACCTATCCTTTGTTGTCACAATGGCAGGATTTCCTTTTTTATGGTTGAAAAATATTCCATTATGTATCTATTAAATATATCTATACATCAATATCATATCTTCATATCTTGCATTTCCTTTACCCACTCATCCATCAATGGACACTTAACATTTAGGTTGTTTCCACGTGTTGGCTATGGTGAATAATGCTGCGGGCATGCGTGCTAAGTTGATTGTCATGTCCAACTCTTTTCGATTCTATGGACTGTAGCTTGCCTGACTCCTCTGTCCATGGGAATTCTCCAGTCGAGAATACTGGAGTGGGTTGCTACACTCTCCTCCAGGGGATCTTCCTGACCTAGGGACTGAACCCGAGTCTCTTATGTCTCCTGCATTGGCAGGTAGGTTCTTTACTACTAGCACCACCGGGTCAGCCCAAATAATGCTGCACTAGACGCTAAACATGCAGATACCATTTTAGGATATTGATTTTGTTTCCTTTGTAGGTATATATAACTGGAAGTGGAATGCTGAATCAGTAGTTCTTTTCATTTTTTGAGGAACTTTTATTTCTGTACTGTTTTCCAGACTGCCTGCATCATTTTACATTCCCACCAACAATGCTATTTTTTAATTTTAAAATATTTATTGTAACATAATGATTATATTATATACTAATAATACTATACAGCATAGTATGTATAATACATAATACACCTGTATCATTTTTTCAGTTTTAAGATTGAGATGCAGCTATATCAATTAATATAAGTATAGTAAAAGTGAAAGTGATAGTCACTTGGTTGTGCCTGACTCTTCGAGACCCCACAGACTATAGTCCGCCAGACTCCTCTGTTCATGGAATTCTCCAGGCAAGAATATTAGGATGGGTAGTCATTCCCTTCCCCAGGGGATCTTCCCAACCCAGGGATCAAACCTGGGTCTTCCATGTTGCAGGCAGATTTTTTACTGTCTGAGCCACCAGGGAAGCCCCTAATATAAGTATAATTAATCTTAATGTAACAGTAAAGAAAAACTTATTTTGAAAGGAAAAATCAAAGAACTTATGTAAAACATAACACAGTTTAGCTCCATAAAGAACTCTTCAGCATATAGATTTTACTCTTTTCCTTGCACACTCACTTTAAATTTTGAAATGAACAATACATGGTTTAAAGCATAGTAAGTTAGTCTCAGGACTTCCCTGGTGGCTCAGACGGTACAGTGTCTGTCTACAATGCGGGAGACCTGGGTTCGATCCCTGGGTTGGGAAGATCCCCTAGAGAAGGAAATGGCAATCCACTCCAGTACTATTGCCTGGAAAATCCCATGGACAGAGGAGCCTGGTAGGCTACAGCCCATGGGGTCGCAAAGAGTCGGACATGACTGAGCGACTTCTCTTCAAGTTAGTCTCATAAGTTCTCTTAGCATCGTCAACATTTCTATCAAGAAATAGAAAAAAAATTTTTTGTATAGTATTAGAGAATCACACTTTAGTGTCATTACATTGGTGCTTTTAAATAATTAAGGTTTTGTGAAATATAATTATCTGGTTATAAATAATATTTCTAACCCCTAGACTCAGAAATAGAGCTTTTAAAGGAAGCATTTTAAGCTGCAAATTAAATATGTTTAGATAATGAACATATTTTTTCTTTCTTTCAAAGCAAAATATGTAATAAAATCCCAGATGTATCTTTTGCAAAAATTGATAGGCTGATCTTAAATTTTATATGGAAATGCAAAGTATCTAGAATAGTCCAAATTACTACTTTTTATAAAAGAACAAAGTTGGAAGACTAACACTACTCAAATTTAAAACTATAGTTGACCCCTGAGCAACATGTGGAATTAAGGGCGCCAGTCCCCCTCCCTACCCCATTACAGATGAAAATCCATGTATTACTTTATACTCGGTTCTCCAGATCCTCTGTTTAGCATCTGCTGATTCAGCCAACTGACAATCGTGCATAGTACTGTAACATACATTTAGTGAAAAAAATCTGTATATAACTGGATAGTTCAAAACTGTCTTAAGAGTCAACTGTATAAACATTTTTCCAAGACACTGTAGTACTGGAATAAAGATAGACATAGGGATGAAAGGAACAGAATTGATTGTCCAGAAATAAAACTTTACATTATGGTAAATTGATTTTTCAATAAAGGCGATTCAGTGAGAAAAGGACAGCATTTTCAACAAAGGGTACTGGAAGAACTGTATATCTATATGCAAAAAAATAAACTTGAATCTGCATCTCTTACCATATACAGAAATTGACTCTAAATGTATCATAGGCCTAAATGTAAAACTAAAAAGTAGAAGACACAGAAAATCTTCATGATCTTACCTATCTTTCATAGATAACAACCTCAAAATCATAATCTACTAAAGAAAAAATATCTTGTTTGACCTTATACAAATGGAAAAATTTTACTCTTCAAAAGACATGATTAAGAAAATGAAGACAAGCTACAGACCAAGAGAATATATTTGCAAATTATCTGATAATGTGTATCTAGAATATAAAGAACTCTTACAGCTTCATGATGAAAAGCTAAATAGTCCAACTTAAAAATGGATAAAGATTTAAATAGACATTTCATAAAAAATATGTTAATGGATAATAAGCACACGAAAAGATATTCAACATTATTTGTGTTTAGGGAACTGTAAATTAAAGCCATAATGAGATACCACTGTATGCCCATTCCAATACTTGTACTAAAATCGACAGACAATATCAAATGTTGGCAAGGAATGTAGAGGAATTAGAATCATTGTATTGTTGTTTTTTTGGTAAGTAAAATCTTTCAGCCACTTTGGAAAACAGTTTGACATTTTCGTAAAAGATTAAATAGGCTTATTATTTATCCCAGCAATTCCTACCAATGAGAAATAAAAGTGTATGTTCATCCAAAGATTTGTTCACAAATGTTCATGGGAGGATTAGTCATAGTAGCCCTAAAGAGGAAATCATCCAAATGTCCGTCAGCTTCTGAATGAATAAACCAAATGTGATATCCTCATTTAATGGAAGACTGTTGTTTGGCTAGTTGCTAAATTGTGTCCGACTCTTTTTTGACTCCATGGACTATATAGCCCACTAGGCTCCCGTGTCCATGGGATTTCCCAGGCAAGAATTCTGGAGTGGGTTGCCGTTTCTTCCTCCAGGTAATGGAAGACTATTCAGCAATAAAAAGGAGTGAATTTCTGTCACATACTACGTACGGATGAGCCTCAAGCACATCATTAAGTGAAAAAAGCCAGACACAAAAGACCGCATAATATAAGATTCCATATGTATGAAATTTTTCAGAAGTTGTAAACCTATAGAAATCAAAAGCAAATCAGTGGTTGCCCAGGACTGGAAGTGGGAGTGAGGATTGATTGCATATTAGCTGAAGGGAACTTTTTGCAGTGATAGAAATGTTCTAGAACTGGATCCTGTTAATGGTTGCACAACTATAAAGACACTAAAAGTACCCATTGAATTATACACTTTAAAATGGTGAATTTTATAGTATTTAAATTATACCTGTAAGAAGCTGTTTGAAAAAAGATATGCATTGTATTAGTCAAGATTTAATGAGGGAGGCAGAAAAAGTAGATTATATATATGCCTTATATGTATCCAGTATTTGTATGTTTATATATATGGTTATTACAGGAAACTAACTGGCTTATGCAACTCTGGGGGCTAGTGAAGCAAGTCCAAGATCTGTAAGGATAGGCTGTCAGGAAGGGGAGAGCCAGAGAAGGGAGAGTGATGGTAGACCAAGCTGCTGTTTGGAGTCTAACTCAGGGCATGTCTAAAACTTTTTAAAAGAACTTCCACTGATTGAGTGAGGCCCTAATAATCTCACATCAGGGACTTGAATTACATCTGGAAAATCTCTTCATCACAGCAGTAGATTAGTGTTTGAATAACTGGACGAAGGTGTGTGCAGAATATAAAAAGCTACTGTCCTCCTTACCAAAAGGTAAAGTGGGAGGATGAATCAGGAGTGTGATTAAAATATACACATTTACTATATATAAAATAGACAACCAACAAGGACCTACTGTATAGCACAGGAAACTGTACTCATTATCTTTTAATAACCTATAATGGAAAAATATCTAAAAAAGAATATATACAGATATATAACTGAATCAGTTTGCTGTACACTTGAAACTAACACAACATTGCAAATCAACTATATTTCATTATAAAATTTTTAAAAAGACAGTGACCAAAAAAACGTGTTTTGTTTTCTACAAAAAGATAGGCTGCTTTTACAAGGTCTGAGGAATTTCAGTTTGTTCATTCACTGACTCAAATGATGTTTTTTAGAGGAACTATTGTGCGCCAGGATAGGCTGTACTCTCATTAAAAAAAAAATTCTTTACATGCTCACTGGCACATAGAAGATGCTCAAATATTTATTGAATGACTGTGCCATCAATACACCACTAGATTTTATTCATCTGCCGATTTTATTTATGCACATGGTATTTGTGTAGGCTATCATCACTTAGATGGAGTATCCATTGTGCAGTCTCAAACAGCAACGTTTCACGTTTCTCTCTCCACGCATATTCAAAGAATGTACACACTTAACTTTTTCTGCCAAGAATTTCCTGAAGGAAAAGCGCAGTCGAAACAAATAGCAAATAGAGAAACAAGATAAATTCTTGATTAGTTATAATATTTACAGGGAAGTAGCTAGGGGACACTTGAAGACTTGATCCCCCTTGACAGTGAGTGTTTTACATGAATCTGTTTCCAGCAGTTCCACCGCCCCTTCCAAGGGAAGGCAGGTAAGTAAAAAATCTCATTCACCCACCCTCCATTTACTCGAGTAATGCATATTATTGTTATGATAATCCTAATCTGTCGCAGCTCAGCAACTGCCTCTCCAGGCAACTGGTTCCGGCCGCGACAGTTTCCATGGGGACAACTTTGTTTCTACGCGGCGACCGCCCAGCTCGGCAGCAACCTGTGGGGTTCCGGACGTTTCACCCATCGTTTTCTTTTTTCCTTTCACCACTGGAGAAGTTCTCTGAACGTTTCCCTCTTATCCGAGCAGCCGGAAAGAAGTGAAAGCAATCAGACAGGTACTTTCTTGTCCTCAACTTTTCTCTTCACCCCTCTCCCAGGGCAGGAGATTTTGAATTGGATACCCGCCCAAATCGTCTCTTTTTCGAGGCACGATTCTCCGAGTTTTGTGGGCATCCGCGGCAAATGCAGTTGCTATCACAGTTCATTGTTCAGCACTTATATGACATTTCAGATGTCTTAGGGATTTCGTATGCCTATGTTTTGCTTGATGATAGTGTTGCTTTCTAGGAAGGTGGAAAAGCTAAGATAAAATACGGATGTTTAAAAATATTAACGATGTAAAGTATCAGCTTTTGGGAGAAAGGGATTGTACCTCGACAGCTGGATTGTGTTGCTGTGATTTGCATTTGAGGGAAAATTTGAACTCAAAATTTCAGAACTGTAAGGGTATTTAGAGAGCATCTAATCCAGTTCCATAATTTCATCCATGAGGAAGCCCTCACTCACAGGCAAGGGACAGCTTCATTTCTTTACAGCAGTGAATGGTAGGACTCTAACAGGAATCCCTATCCATTTATCTCAACTGCCATTCTTGGGAGGAAGATATGAAGAGAACTAGAACTTTTGATACTGATATGTAAGATATGTTATAAATATATTGAGACTAGCTTTTACAATAATGGCTTTATGGACTTTTTCTCGTCACAGTACAGAGTATTTTAATCCTTAGGGGACCAAGATGTCAGATCCAAACAAAGCTGCCATTGCAGCAGAAAAAGAGGCTCTGAACTTGAAGTTACCTCCCATTGTTCGTCCCCCTGAAGACATAGGTGTTGACACACCAGCACAAAGTAAGTTGCTGAGCTACAGAAGATCCAAGGAGCAGCAGAAGACAATTAATCAGTTAGTGTAAGTAGCATATTAGCTACTAGCATACAAGCATAAATAATCCTTGTTTGGAATTTGAGTGAAATAATCAGTGTTTGCACACTCATAAAACGTTTTAACTATTTTGGTTGTTCATGAGCAAAATACCATCTTCAAATTCAATTAGGAAAACAATTGAAAAAGTAATAGTAGTGAGAATAAATGTTGTACAGTGCTTACAGTGTTTATTCTAAGCATTGTTTGTATTGTTTTACGTATACTTCTCACAACAGCCCTATAAGATGGGTACTCTTGTTACTGCTATTTGTAGATGAGTGAACCGAGCTGCAGAGAAGTAACTTGCCCGAAGGTCTCACAACTTGGATTTGGATCCAGACAGTCTAGTCCTAGAGTTCACATACTTTGAACACCACACTATTCCTCCTCATGATATATGATAACCATACTGGTTCCTGAAAGTAAAAGCAAGTAACTGGGCCTCTACAAATAGCATTGCCCTTGAGCAAACACTTAGTAAAAAATGTTGAAACTACTTGTACTTAAAATTTTTTTCTATACAGAAGAAAATAGAGTCTAACATCCTGCCCTTTACCCTCCAATTTAGTGGAAATTAAAACTAATTTAGGGACTCCCCTGGTCTTCCAGTAGTTGAGAATTCGCCTGCCAATGCAGGGGATATGGGTTTGATCCCTAGTCTGGGAAGATTTCCTATGTTGCAGGGCAACTAGGCCTGTGTGCCACAAGTACTAAGCCCACTCACCAAAACTGCTGAAGCCCACGAGCTCTTCTCTTTAACAAGAGAAGCCACCACAATGAGAAGCGCACGTACCACAACTAGAGAAAGCCTGGGCATGGCAACGAAGACCCAGCGCAGGCAAAAAACAAGTTAACAAAAAAACCACAGATAATGTAGGCTGCTGCTGCTAAGTCGCTTCAGTCGTGTCTGACTCTGTGTGACCCCATAGACGGCAGCCCACCAGGCTCCCCCGTCCCTGGGATTCTCCAGGCAAGAACACTGGAGTGGGTTGCCATTTCCTTCTCCAATGGGTGAAAGTGAAAAGTGAAAGGGAAGTCGCTCAGTCGTGTCCGACTTGTAGCAACCCCATGGACTGTGGCCTACCAGGCTCCTCTGCCCATGGGGTTTTCCAGGCAAGAGTACTGGAGTGGGGTGCCATTGCCTTCTCCGATAATGTTGGCACCAGCTACCAAAGGCTGGATAAGGATGGTTCACTCAATTCATCATTTACTGGGAATTCCCTAGGTACCTGACTCTGCTGGACTCTGGGAATAAATAAGAAAAAGACGTTGAGCTCACCTGTCAGATGTGAACTTAACACTGAACTATAAAACAGGGAATTTCTCTCTGGTGGATTTCTGCTTATCCTTCTGAATTCTCTTTCCCTTTTTGGTCTGCCTCCTTTAGACATATTTTCACAACTGACTACATTTTTCTCTCTGTTATATTGTTATGATCATTTTGTTGCTAGTTAAAATAAGTTAGGGGCTTCCCCGATGGCTCAACAGATTAAGAATCTGCCTGCAGCACAGGAGACAGACAAGACTCGAGTTTGATCCCTGGATCTGGAAGATCCCCTGGAGGAGGGCATGGCAACTCACTCCAGTATTCTTGCCAGGAAAATCCCATGGACAGAGAACCCTGGTGGGTTACAGTCCATGGTGCAAGAGTGGGCTACAGTCAATGGTACAAAAGTTGAACACAATTTAGCAACTAAACCACCACCGCCATTAATCATATAACTTCTTTAGAATTACATTTTTATTAGTCAGTCAATCTTCTAATCATATTTAAATCTAAATGTATAGAGTATATTAATGGTAGTATAGATATTGTTAGATACTTTTTACCCCTTTCATTTCTAAGACTCTGATCAATGTTTCAGTAGACTTAGACTAGAGAAAAAAGGAGTTCCTTAGGAGTTACATGTTGTTCTTGCTCCAGAACCTTTCATAATCTCAAGAGTGTCATGTTGAACTACTTGAAGTTCCATGAATATATTATATTTTTTACATTTAGTGAAAAAGGAATTTCACAGTTGTTTCCTCACATTTTATTCACTGGAGATTATTTTTCTGCCTGAATACTTATACTTTTGAATCACTTTCTCTGGAAATCCTTATCCTAATCCCTTTTGTGCAGCTTTAACCCTTTCTATAATGCATATTTCTCTTACATCTGTTAAGCAGATATTAAGTATCTACTGATTCACAGACACTGTGCTTGTTATTAGAAAGACCATAGAGAATACAACATAAAGGACTGTTGTCTTTTCAGAAGCTTATATTCTGGTAGGAGGAGGCAGATAGTAAACACAATAAAAATAAAAAATAAAAAGATTATATTAATTCTTTAGATGGTGATAGATCCTGTGAAGAAATAAAACAGTGGGATAGAGAAAGTGTTTCTAGGAACATTGAAGGTAAGTCCTATGGACATGATATTTAGAGATTTAAAGAGTAAGAAGCTTGTCATTTAAATGAACATGGGAACACCACTCCAGCAAAGGGGATAGCAAGCATGAAAGCCCTGAAATGGGAATGCTTTCAGTGTGTTGTAGGAGCTGACAAATTATCAATGCCACTAGAGTATCAGGGACCTGGGGAAGAGTAGAATCAGGTGAGGTCTGTAGATAGAGTTCTAGGAATAAAGTGGGATATAAGGAGTCCTGGGCAGAACTGGGCCCCCTGCTAGAGCAGGTCCTGGGAACACTTGACTGAGCAAAGATAGAAAATTATTCTGTAGCTTTCCAGATTTCCAGGGAAGAGCCACTTCTTCCTTGGCCACTGCCTATCTCTTCATTCAGACCAACCTTTCTCTTCTTTACCATATGTAGTCTCTCACACGGTCCTTTGAAATTATCCAGTTTTATTTATCTGCTTTTGGTTGTTAACACAAAAAGGAAAAACAGGGAGTGAAAAGGCTCCTTCTTATATTCTTCTCAGCTCTTTTTTTTAAAAATTGATTATTTATAGCAGAAGGAGAAAACACACTCCAGAAAATTATTGCTATATTAAAGAGTGGTATTTATACATAAAGAGCTCAAGGAAGTTAGACATATTTATCTTGGGATTGTTACAGTACAAGGTAGCTAGTGCCAACTGGATAAGGATAAGGCAAAGTCCTTGAAAGTATTGATTACTGAGAGCAAGGCTGCTGAGGGAGATAGTGACAGATAAAGGGATGTCTGGCCTGGGCCTTGACAATTAACAAAGAAAATAGGAAGAAGGATATTCCAAGTATGTTTTCTACTCCATGTGAGAAAGCCTTTGGAATTTAATTTAGTCAGGCTTCATAAAACTCAACAGGGAAATGAAGCTACTCAAGAAATCGAATTCAGTTTTATACTGTTTTAATAAATGAAGAATGTCTAGAATGTGGAAGAGAAAAATTTTCACTTTGCACTGATCAAGCAACATCTGGAATTCTTGGCTTATATTTTAAGAGGGATATTGATAAACCATTATAGCTAATGAGGAGAGTGAGAAGCCGTGAAACTGCCTAATTTGAAGAGAACTGACTTGTTTAATGGGGAAGAGTATAGACTCTGGCATTAGACAGGCCTGAATTCATATTCCATCTCTGTAGCTTATTAGCAATGTAATAAGCTGTCAGGTAACTTTACTTATGGCAAGTCAGGTAACTTTACTTATCTTATTCTTTCTATCTATAAGATGGGAATATAGTGGTTGTCTTGTAGGGTTTCTATGAGAGTTAAATGAGATCCACTCTTATAAAGATCTTAAGTCAGGGCCTGTTGTTGTTCAGTCGCTAGGTTGTGTCCGACTTTTTGCGCCCCCATGGGCTGCAGCATGCCAGGCTTCCCTGTCCTTCACTGTCTCTGAGTTTGCTCAGATTCATGAGTCGGTGATGCTATCTAACCATCTCATCCTCTGCCACCCTCTTCTCCTTTTGCCTCAATCTTTCCCAGCATCAGAGTCTTTTCCAGTGAGTCGGCTCTTCACATCAGGTGGCCAAAGTATTGGAGTTTCAGCTTCTGCATTAGCCCTTCCAATGAATAATCAGGGTTGATTGCATTTAGGATTGACTGGTTTGGTCTCCTCTCTGTCCAGGGAACTCTCAGGAGTCTTCTCCAGGCCCAAAATTTGAAAGCATCAGTTCTTCACCACACAGTCTTCTTTATGGTCCAACTGTCACATCTGTACATGACCACTGAAAAAACCATAGGTTGGACTATACAGACCTCTGTCAGCAAAGTGATGCCTCTGCTTTTTAACATGCTGTCTAGGTTTGTCATAGCTTTTCTTCCAAGGAGCAAGTATCTTTTAATTTCATGGCTGCAGTCACTGTCTGCAGTGATTTTGGAGCCCAAGAAAATGAAATCTGCCACCGTTTCTACTTTTTCCCCATCTATTTGCCATGAAGTGATGGGACTGGATGCCATGATATTAGTTTTCTTAATGTGTTGAGTTTTGAGCCATCTTTTTCACTCTCCTCTTTCACCCTCATCAAAAGACTCTTTAGTTCCTCTTTACTTTCTGCCATAAGAGTAGTATCATCTGTATATCTGAGGTTGTTGATATTTCTCCCAGAAGTCTTGTTCCAACTTGTGATTTATCCAGCCTGGCATTTCACATGATATACTCTGTATATAAGTTAAATAATTAGGGTGACGATATACACCCTTGATGTACTCCTTTCCCAGTTTTGAACTCCTTTCCCAGTCCTTTGTTCCATGTCCGGTTCTAACTGTTGCTTCTTGACCTGCATACAGATTTCTCAGGAGGCAGATAAGGTGGTCTGGTATTCCCATGTCTAAGAATTTTCCACGGTTGGTTGTGATCCACACAGTTAATGGGTTTAGCATAGTCAATGAAGCCAATGCCTAGGATGTGATAAAGTTGTCATAAATGGCAACTTATTGACAGGAATGGTCAAAGGAACTGAATAGGTATCACTAAGTTTTGGAGGGGTAATATAGAAGAGGAATGTGATTTTGTTTTTTGTATATATAGCTCCAGAGTATAGAAGTTAAAAGCATACAGCTCAATATAAGAAATTTGTTTCTAAGAATATGGCAATAAGTTGGGCTACCTCAGAAAATGATGAGTATTATCTCCCCTCAGTCATCCTAGGGTACAGTTTGATATTTTTGAGAGTATTCACACAGCAAATAAGGTACTGAACTAGACATGCAGAATCTTTCCCAAATCCACTATTCTGGTCATCCGTTCTACAGGTATTTATTGACCTTGATGGACACTAAGTGGTATGGAGAGAGCAGTGAGCAGAACAGACATTTGTCTATGGCATTTACTAGTTTGGGCTTATGTGGTTCTGGTGGTCATCCTTTCCTTCAGTTTCCGGATCTCCTTTTGCCTCTGACCATGACTGCTTTGCCTCCTTCAGTTGTTCTTCATCATTCCTGTCATGCTTGGCCCATCCTCCAGTCTTCTTTCTTGGGTCTCTTTTCTTTTCCTTGTATACTTTCTGCTTTGGCCCTCTCTTCTAGTGTATTTAGCCTTTATAAACTGGTAAATTTGTTTTCCTAAATATGTTCCAATGCTTTAAAAAAAAAAATCTCAGTAACTCCCCATTGTCTACTAAATTAAAAAGCTTGCTATTTGATACTCTTAGCTAGATATTCCAATCCGCTTCTGCAAACTTATCTCCATCTGTTCCATAACGTCTGGGCAGATTGGACAACTTATTCTCAGTTTTTGCCTTTAATTGATGGCTTGTCTCCCTGTTTCTTAGGGTCTTTGTCTGCTCAGATCTATCTGCCCAAGAAAACTTCATTACCTATGATCCTCTTCCTCATTTCAAGCTAATAGCAAATGCTAACTTGTTTACATAGCCCTCATAGATGCCTTCTGGTAGCGTGAACTTGTCCCTCCTCTGAACCATCAGTGTCTCATACTTCCCCCCAGCCCACCCTTTTTATATGGCGTCCTGATCTTATCCTCCCACCCTTTCAGTTTATAAATTCCTTGAAATTTCTCACTGCAATATTTTAATAAAGCCTAGTAGGATATCTTGCATATATAAACATTCAGTACGTATTTATTTGGTGACAGATGAGTGGATTATATGATAATATAATTTCATTTAAAGAAGTTATATTTTATGGATAATGAATTGTTACATTCAAAACTGTTTATTGAGCACCTATTTATGTGCCAGGGATCAAGATCATCCCCAAGAAAATGAAATGCAAAAGGCAAAATGGCTGTCTGAGGAGGCCTTACAAATAGCTGTGAAAAGAAGAGAAGCAAAAGGCAAAGGAGAAAAAGAAAGATATACCCATTTGAATGCAGAGTTCCAAAGAATAGCAAGGAGAGATAAGAAAGCCTTCCTCAGTGATCAGAGCAAAGAAATAGAGGGAAACAATAGAATGGAAAAGACTAGAACTCTCTTCAAGAAAATTAGAGATACAAAAGGAATGTTCCATGTAAAGATGGGCACAATGAAGGACAAAAATGGTATGGACCTAACAGAAGCAGAAGATATTAAGAAGAGGTGGTAAGACTACACAGAAGAACTATACAAAAAAGATCTTCATGACCCAGATAATCACTGTGGTATGATCACTCACTTAGAACCAGACATCCTGGAAAGCGAAGTCAAGTGGGCCTTGGAAAGCATCACTACAAACAAAGCTAGTGGAGGTGATGGCATTCCAGTTGAACTGTTTCAAATCCTGAAAGATTATGCTGTGAAAGTGTTGCACTCAATATACCAGCAAATTTGGAAAACTCAGCAGTGGCCATAGGACTGAAAAGTCAGTTTTCATTCCAATCCAAAAGAAAGGCAATGCTGAAGAATGTTCAAACTACTGCACAATTGCACTCACCTCACATGCTAGCAAAGTAATGCTCAAAATTCTCCAAGCCAGGCTTCAGCAGTACATGAACCATGAGCTTCCAGATATTCAAGCTGGATTTAGAAAAAGCAGAGGTATCAGAGGTCAAATTGCCAACATCCGCTGAATCATTGAAAAACCAAGAGAGTTCCAGAAAAACATCTATTTCTGCTTTATTGACTCTACCAAAGCCTTTGACTCTGTGGATCACAACAAACTGGAAAATTCTTCAAGAGATGGGAATACACTGCCTCCTGAGGAATCTGTATGGAGGTCAAGAAGCAACAGTTAGAACTGGACATGAAACAACAGACTGGTTCCAAATAGGGAAAGGAGTACGTCAAGGCTGTATATTGTCACCCTGCTTATTTAACATATGCAGAGTACATCATGAAAAACAGTGGGCTGGATGAAGCACAAGCTGGAATCAAGATTGCCAGGAGAAATATCAATAACCTCAGATATGCAGATGATACCACCCTTATGGCAGAAAGCAAGGAAGAACTAAAGAGCCTCCTGATGAAACTGAAAGAGGAGAGTGAAAAAGTTGGCTTTAAGCTCAACATTCAGAAAACTAAGATCATGGCATCTGGTCCCATCACTTCATGACAAATAGGTGGGAAAACAGTGACAGACGATTTTTTTAGGCTCCAAAATCACTGCAGATGGTGATTGCAGCCATGAAATTAAAAGACACTTGCTCCTTGGAAGAAAAGTTATGACTAACCTAGACAGCATATTCAAAAGCAGAGACATTACTTTTCCAACAAAGGTCTGTCTAGTCAAAGCTATGGTTTTTCCAGTGGTCATGTATGGATGTGAGAGTTGGATTGTGAAGAAAGCTGAGTGCCGAAGAATTGATGCTTTTGAACTGTGGTGTTGGAGAAGACTCTTGAGAGTCCCTTGGACTGCAAGGAGATCCAACCAGTCAAATCTAAAGGAAATCAGTCCTGAATATTCATTGAAAGGACTGATGCTGAAGCTGAAACTCCAATACTTTGACCACCTGATGCAAAGAACTGACTCATTTGAAAAGACCCTGATGCTGGGAAAGATTGAAGGCAGGGGGAGAAGGGGATGACAGAGGATGAGATGGTTGGATGACATCACCAACTCAATGGACATGAGTTTGAGTAAACTCTGGGAGTTGGTGATGGGACAGGGAGGCCTGGCGTGCTGCAGTCCATGGAATCACAAAGAGTTGGACACGACTGAGGGACTGAACTGACTGATTATGTGCCAGATACTATTCTGGGTATCAAGGATAAGGCAATGAATAAAATGGTTTACAACACATAATATGTCACGTGGTGCCAAGTAGTATGAAGCAAGGAAAGTAAGCATAAAGAGGATGGAGAGTGAAGGACATGCTACTTAGTAAGGGTAAGGGAAATCTCTGACAAGGTGATGTTTGAATAGAAATAATACGTATAAGGGCCCATATCAGATTAACTTAAAAATTGTGATGTTATAATTGAAAATTATGGGCTATTATTTATAGTCTCCTTTTATATTACACATGAATAATATGAAAATTAAAGACTCATTGATAATGGTAATTGAGATTTATTTTTTATAGAAAATTAAGTAAGATAAAGAACCCTTGAATATCTCTTAAGTATAATTGAAAAAATAATCAAATAATAATGTTTTAATATATCTTAATGTTATATTCAAGAGAGTCATACATTTTTCTAACTGTAAATTTCAGAATTGAAGGAGCCAAAAGGAATTTAGACAGAACACTGGGTAAAAGAACATCTTCATCACCAGAGCCAGATTATCCTCCAACTGTAGGTTTATATTTTCTCTTTAAAAACCGTTAATGATATACTATTTTAACTATTGTTTTAAGTCAATGTCAATATAAGTAGTATTTTTAAAGAATAATGCATATATTTAAAACTTTTTATGTTTTTATTAAAAATAGTAAAATTACTTAAAAAACTTTCTTGATTTAATTATGTCTTATTTGCTTGCTTTTGACAGATGACCAGTGAAATTAAAAAGAAAGGAGTGAGTTGAATTTTTTATATTTCTTGTTTTGAAAATGTTCAAACTGTTGCAAAGTAGTTCCTTCTAAGACCACCTGCGATATTCCATCCTAGAGAAGAATTTAGAAGCAGATTATTTCCTTTGCCTAAGGGAACAAACATGTCACGATGACAATGCAGGTTTTACAAGTAACATTCTTGTTGCCATTCATTATTTGAGGATTAATTGTAAATATTTTTTTGTTCTTATCCCAAAGAAAAAAATATTCAAAGTGGTAGTTATAAAGGAAATGCATTTCCATTTTTGTCATGCTGACATTGATGTAATGATGACTGCTTATTTAGAATTTATTGTGTGCTACTCACATGCTAGATGACAGAAATTAAAAAAAAAAAGAAGACACTGAGTGCATGGGTGACAAAGTGCAACCGTGACATGCTTGTTAGAAAGATAATAACATGTAAAATTTATTTAGCAGTAAAGAATATGGAAAGTTATGGAGCTGGTTACACAAAAGAGAAATATATGAAGCATATTCCCAAATGGGGCTACAGGCTTTCTAAATCCCTTAAATTTCCCCCTCAGGGTAGAGGACTAAGAGTACCTTTCCTACTGACTGCTTATCTTTGGAAGAACCTCATTTTAGCTATTTCAAGTTTTTCTGTCTTTTAAAGTGTTCCTCTCCTCCCTCTGCCTCACAACTTTTCTAGAGACTTTGGTTGTGGATTTTTCCCTTTGCTAGGTGTAAGAACCCTAGTAAAAACAACTCCAAAACATTTATAAATATTTAATGTGAGGCTGGGTGAATGGCAAGTTATTTTTGGGTGTATGTGGTTAACATCCTCATTTTTTCATCTACAGTTTTTGCCTTTAGTGTCTTACAATCCAAAGTAGGTACCTGGGTATAAAATAATCATTCATGCTTAAAGCCACTGCTCTTGGCAACCTGGCTTCTAGGAACTTCACCACTTCATCACTAATTTCACTAATGACCACTAGTTGCCAAACCAAAAGGATGTTTTTCCAATATTTCTCTCCCTAGACCTCCAGGTAACTTTTTAAAACCTTTTATTTTTACATAATTGAATACTTGTTATCAATGTAACAGGATAGATGACTCAGAAATAGACCCACTCAGCTATAAGCAGTTGTTTCTGATGGAAGTGCAAAAAATCAGTTCAATGGAAAAAGGATAATCTTTTCAACAAATGGAGTGGAGCAATTGGAACCTCATTAAAAAAGAAAAAAATGAAAGAAATAAACAACAAAAACTTTCAAACCTCAGCCTAAACTTTGCACCTTGAACAAAAATTAACTAAAAATTGATCATAAATTTAAATGTAAAGCAAAACTATTAAGAAAAACTTTTAGAAGAATATCTAGGAGTAGGCAGAGAATTCTTAGACATGACATCAAAAGCATAATTCATATTAAGGACCTAAATGTAAGACTGGAAACCGTAAAACTCCTAGAAGATAATATAGGCAGAATACTCATTAATATAAATAACAGCAATATTTTTTAGGATCTGTCTCTTAAAGCAAAGAAAGCAAAAGCAAAAATAAACAAATAGGTCCTGATTAAACTTAAAAACTTTTGCACAGCAAAACCATCACCAAAATGAAAACATTCCTACTGAATGGGAGAAAATATTTGCAAATTATGTGACTGATAATGCATATAAACAGCTCATACAACTCAATATCAAAAAAATAAACAGCCTGGGACTTCCCTGCTGGTCCAGTGGTTAAGAATCTGGTTTCCAATGCAGGGAACACGAGTTCAATCCCTGGGCCGAGAACTAAGATCCCACATGCAGTGGGGCAACTAAGCCCACATGCCACAGCTAAGACCTGATGCCACCAAGTAAATAAATATTTTTAAAGACCTGATTAAAAAATGGGCAGAAGACCTGAGTAGACGTTTTTCCAAAAAAGACATACAGATGGCCAATAGGCACATGATAACATGCTCAATATTTGTTCATCATTCACTCATCAGAGAAATATAAATGAAAACCACAATGAGATATCACGTCATACCTGTCAGAATGGCTGTCATTAAAAAGACCACAAACAACCAATGTTGGTGAGGATGTAGAGAAAAGGGAACATTTGTACACTGCTGGTGGGAACATAAATTAGTGTGGCCACTATGGGAAACTGTGGCGGTTCTTCAAAAAACTAAAAAATAGAACTACCGTATGACCCAGCAATTCCATTTCTGGGTATACACCTTAAGAAAACAAAAACACCAAGTTAAAAAGATAAATGCATTCTAATGTTCACAATAGTATTATTTACGATGGCCATGTAAAAGAATGAAAAATTTCCATTTACATCACCAAGTGAAATGAGTCAAGCAGAGAAAGGTAAATATTGTATACTTTCACTTATATGTGGAATCTAAAAAAACAAACAAAAGAACATAACAAAACAGAAACAGACACACAGATATAGAGAACGAAATTGTGGTTGCCAGTGGGGAGAGGAAAGCGAGGAGGAGCAAGACAGGGGTAGAGGATTAAGAGGTACAAACTACTGTATATTAAAAAGCTATAAGGATACATTGTACAACACAGGGAATATTGCTAATATTTTATAAAAACTTTAAATGGAGTGTAATCTATAAAAAATTTTAATCATTATGTTGTACATCTGAAATTAATATATATTATAAATCAATTATACCTCAATTTTAAATAGCACAAACCATGGGAAAACCACTAAATTATATGTCATCATGGAGAAGAAAATGGCAACCCACTCCAGTATTCTTGCCTGGAGAATTCCATGCACAGAGGAACCTGGCGGCCTATAATCCATGAGGTTGCAGAGTCAAACGCGACTTAGTGACTAAAACAACAATATATGTCATCAAAATTAAAAACTATTCTACGTGAAAGACTCTGTTAAGAAGATGAAAATACATGCTACATATTGCAGTAACGTTTTGACAAATCACATATCCAACAAAGGATTTGGACTTAAAATATTTAAGAACTCTCAAAACTCAATAGTATAAAAACAATCCAGTTAGAAAATGAGTAAAAGACATGGATAGACATTTTACCAAAGAGGATATATGGATGGCAAATAAGCACACCACATGCTCAATATCATTAACTATTTGGGAAATGTAAATTAAAATTATGACAAGTTAATCACTACGTACCCATTAGAATGGCTAAAAAAGAAATAGTGACAATTCTAGCTGACTTTTGACACTGCTGAATATTCGTTTCTTTTAAATGCCTTTATACTTATTTTTCTGTTTCTTTAAATGTTGTTTCCCTGTCATCTTCATGGGTTTCTCTTCCTTGTTTGACTGCGGCTTGCTAGGTTTCCTTGAATCTTCCTGGATGATTCTTTTCTTATTTCAAGTACCTTTCATATTTTGATGACTCCCATAGATTCTGATGCACAAATACCTCAAATTCAACATGTCAGAAAAAAATGAACTTATCAGTTTCTTCCATAAGACTTCTATTCCTCTTTATTCTTTATTCTAATTATCACTATTTATCCAGTCACTCATGATTGAAGCACCAGTGTCTTAATTTCTTTTTCTCCCTTTCCCACTGCCCACCTGCTGTATAGTTAGTCCCTGAATGCTACGAATATTTTTCCAATTAGTCCTCTTCTTGCCCTAGCCTTAGATTGGGCCTTCATCTTTTGCCTTGACTCTAGCAGCCATCAGTGGCTTCCCGTAACCTATAGAATTAAATCTTAACGTGCATGCAAAGCTTTCTGTAATGTGACTCCTACCGAGCCTCTTGCCTCTCCTCTTGCCACTCTCTCTATCGTATCTTATGCTTCACCAACATGGAATGGCTTATTCATCCTTGAGGAAATATATAATTTCTCACCACACTGCTTTTGCCTGGCACATCCTCTCACCATCCATGCTTCCTTTTACCCGGCTGTATCTACTTCAGCTCAGTTATCATCCCCAGGGAGTCTAACCTATTCCAATGGGTTTGGATAGATGGCTTCTTATTTGCTCCTATTATGTTAATACACTGCTTATTTTTGTTATTTTACTTAGCACATTGTTTTAGGTAGCCCCTTGATCTTTTTATGTATTACAGTGATCTATTTTCTAGTTTTGAGGCTAGGAATTGCTTCTGTTTGAACATCTTTGTGTCTTTAACAACTATGTTCAGTTCAGTTCAGTTCAGTCACTCAGTCGTGTCCTACTCTTTGCGACCCCATGAATCGCAGCACGCCAGGCCTCCCTGTCCGTCAACTCCCGGAGTTCGCTCATACTCATGTCACATCGAGTCAATGATGCCATCCAGCCACTTCATCCTCTGTCGTCCCCTTCTCCTCCTGCCCCCAATCCCTCCCAGCATCAGAGTCTTTTCCAATGAGTCAGCTCTTCACATGAGGTGGCCAAAGTACTGGAGTTTCAGCTTTAGCATCATTCCTTCCAAAGAAATCCCAGGGCTGATCTCCTTCAGAAGGGACTGGTTGGATCTCCTTGCAGTCCAAGGGACTCTCAAGAGTCTTCTCCAACACCACAGTTCAAAAGCATCCATTCTTCGGCGCTCAGCCTTCTTCACAGTCCAACTCTCACATCCATACATGACCACAGGAAAAACCATAGCCTTGACTAGACAGACCTTAGTCAGCAAAGTAAAACCATAGATAGCCTTGACTAGACGGACCTTAGTCGGCAAAGTAATGTCTCTGCTTTTGAATATGCTATCTAGGTTGGTCATAACTTTTCTTCCAAGGAGTAAGCGTCTTTTAATTTCATGGCTGCAGTCACCATCTGCAGTGATTTTGGAGCCCCCCAAAATAAAGTCTGACACTGTTTCCACTGTTTCCCCATCTATTTCCCATGAAGTGATGGGACCGGATGCCATGATCTTCGTTTTCTGAATGTTGAGCTTTAAGCCAACTTTTTCACTCTCCACTTTCACTTTCATCAAGAGGCTTTTTAGTTCCTCTTCACTTTCTGCCATAAGGGTGGTGTCATCTGCATATCTGAGGTTATTGATATTTCTCCTGGCAATAGTGGATACTCAATAAATGCTTGTTGAATTAAAAAATATAAATAATTATGTTCAGTTAAATACAACAGGTATTGTGACAGAAGTATGAAGAGACTACAGTGGGGACCTAAAGTAGGAAGTTTCCAAAAGAAACTTTGAAGCACGTGGTTTCACTTAGAAAAATCAGACATCTCTTTGCTGAAGGAAGAATGTATATTCCAGTTGTCATGCTTACAACTGGAATATACATTCTTCCTTATATATATATTATGGGGTAATTGGTGCTGTTTATTGAGATGGCTGAGACTCAGATCAGAAAACTGAGTTTCTGATCTATTTTCTAATCTGATTAGAAACTAGGAGATCAAGGGATGTCTTTTGGCTATGCTGAGTATTTCAGAAAGAACTGAGTTCTAGAGATAAAGATTTAGAACACATCAACATATACAGTTTATGGTGATGAGACTAGGTGAAGTCACCTAGGGAAAGAGGAAAGAGAAAGAGTGAGGAGAAGATCAGGTTCACAACTAGACAAAGTCAGTCTGATAAGAGATTGGGGACCACCACAAGACTTTTAAGATCAAGCAGCATATTAGTGGAATAGACATAGAAAATAACCCTCTAGAAAAATTTTTGTGCAAGCAACTAATTGAAAATACTGTAAATTAGATGAAAAAATGTCCAACCAGGCCATTCCTTAAAAACTTCTAATTTTGAAATAATTTCAGACTAGTAAAAAATTGTAAAAAGAGTACAAAATATTCTCTTGTATATTCACTTGTTCTCATAATAGTTACATTCTTGCCTGCAACAATGATTACTATGGTGGTTGCCAGATAGTAATTTTCTTTGTATGTTTTTTAGTTGGAATTTTGTATTAAGGAAGAACATGGTCTTTTTTCTTTCTTCACTCATTCATTTATATATCAGTATATGGGCTATGGGTTTCCCAGGTGGAGCTAATGCTAAAGAACCTGCCTGCTAATGCAGGGGATGTCAGAGACGTGGGTTCAATACCTGGGTTGGGAAGATCTCCTGGAGAAGGGGATGACTACCCACTCCAGTATTCTTGCCCAGAGAATTTCAAGGACAGAGGAGCCTTGTGGGCTACAGTCCAAAGGGTCAAAAAGAGTTGGACACAACTGAAGCAACTTAGCGTGTGTGGGCTATGGAGTCTTATTTTAGCTATTGAATTTAATATGTTGTTATTGTCATCTATTTTGATGTTCAGCTGCCCCAAATTTGGCCACTGGGAGCACATCAAGTTGCCTCTTATGTTCTTTTTAGCTTATCCCATCAACACAATAAGATGTTCCAGCCTTATATGGTACTTTTCCTGTTCTAATCCTGAAATCATCATTTCTCCAAGGATTCTTGGATCTTTTTTAGTAGAGAATGGTATTTAGAAATTGGGGCATCAGTGTAAACTATGTAACTGAGATGTAGTTGGTTCTTGGTTCCTTCAGAAAGAGCCAGGAATTTATTTATCTACCTATCTACCCATCCGTCCTTCCCTCGGTCATCTGTCTATCTTGAAAGCCTTGAGTTTATGCTGATGCCTCCTATTCCAATTCAAAACCACAGAGTTCTAGCCTTCCCTCTTTGCATGTTTGTTACTCCCTTTTCTCACATTCAGAAACATGAATTTCATGAACCATAATATATTTACTTATTTTACTAAGTTCTATAACACAGGTAAACAGTTTTTAAATTGCTAACTCGTGTGAGAAATCTACTCACTGTAGTTCAATATTTGTCTATAGTTTTATGTACTTAGCTTGAAGGCATATATCAAAATACTATGTTCAAAAATTAGTTTGATTAGTTCTATATTCCTTTCAATGTGGCTATGTTTTTAATTTGAAATCCATTTAGGTTCGTTTGTTTCTTTCTTTTTCATTTTGGCTTTTTCCTCTCGTCCTTACTAATTTTCTTCATTCATGTTTTTGAGTGTGTGAAACAATAGCATATTTTAAAGTCAGAACTGCATCCAAATCTATAATCAAAGACGCATCCTTCATCCTTCTACCCTGTTCCTCCCCCCAGTACTTTCTCTCTGTTGCAACCTACTCCCTTTAAAATAACTGATGATGTTGATTTCTGGTTTATCCTTTCTGTGTTTAATATTTCATGAAGAAATAGATAAATGTTCTTATTTTCCTTTTTATCTTACACAAAATGCATCATACTATATTCTTTTGCATTTTAACTTCACAGTACACCCCAGAAATCCCCCCATATACATTTATAGAGATCTACATTTTCTCCCAGCTTTATTGAGATGTAATCGACACCTAACATTGTGTACGTTTAAGGCTTAAGATGCACTGACTTGATTTCCTCACTCATTTTTATTGCTGCACAGAACACACCAGTGTGTTATTTATTCAGCCGCTCTCAAATATTTCTAGCATTCTGTTGCTATGAATAACCTTGTGTAAGTGTGTTTTCATACTGTTGGAGGTATGTTTTCAATTTCTAGAAGTGAGACTTCTGGATCAATCTGTAGTTTAGTTAGAAACTGCAAAATTTCTCTCAAGAAGGTTTGTACCAGTTTGTGTTCCTACTTGTAGCTTGTGAGAGTGCTTAATTCACCATAGTCTTACCACAGAATATAGGGGTCATATTTTTTATTTTTTGTCAGTCTGAAAGGTGACAAATGGTATCTCAATGTAGTTTAAATTTGCTTTCTCTAATTACGAAGATCAAACACCTTTTCATATGGTTAAGAGCTATTTTTGTTAACATTTTTATTGTGAAATTGTGGTTCATATCTCTTGTTCATTTTTCTATGTATTTTACCCTAATTTTTATGTAAACTTTAAAAAATTGTAATAAAACACACATAACATAAAATTTACCATCTTAACTATTTTAAAGTATACTGTTCAGTGGTATTAAGTATTTTCACATTGTTGTGCCACCAATCTCCAGAATATTTTCATCTTGCAAAACTGAAACTCTACACTCATTAAACACTCCCCATTTCCTCTCCCCCAGCCCCTGCCAAGTACCATTCTATTTTTTGTTTTACGTATTGACTACTCTAAATACCTCATATAAATGAAATCATAAGGTATTTTTTGTCATTGGCTTATTTCATTTAGCATAATCTCCTCAAGTTTTACTCATCTCCTAAATTTTTAAGCATTCTTTCCATTTTATTTGAGAGATATTTTCTCCCAGATTGTCAGCTATCTTTTGACCTCTTTTATTATGATGGGTTTTTGCCATGAAAGCATTTTAATTTTATGCAGTCAGAATTTGTTAATTATTTTTTCTTTTCTATACCTGGAATTTGAATCATAGTTATGGAGTTTTCCCCTACACTCAAATGTAGAAGAATTTTATCAATTTTTTCTAGGCCTTGTATAGTTTTATTGTTTCAGTTATTTCTTAACCTATGTGGAAGTTATTCTTCTGTATGTTGGAAGATATCTGTTAAATTAATCTTTTTCCAAATGGCTGACCAGTTGTTCCAGAAATATGTATTAAAATCATCTTTGCTTCAGTGGTTTAGGGTGCTACATTTATTATATGCTACATTTTCCTATGTGTGGTATCTATTTCTGGACTTTCTTTCTCTTTTTTTTCCAGTGGTCTATTCATGTACCTATATCACACTATTCTCATTAGGGAGACTTTATAGTATGTTTTAATGTCTCCTAAGACAACTTCTTCTTTGTAAATTTTCTTTCTCAGGGATTTCTTGGCTATTCTCACATGTTTATTTTTCTGCTTGAACTTTAGACTCAACTTGTCCAGTTCCTTAAAAATGTGTGTAGATACTTTTATTGGTATTGCATTAAATTGGGGAACAAATTAAAATTTTTGTGATGTTAAAACATCTCTACCAATCTCAGGTACTATCTTTCCATTTGTTTATGTCTATTTTTGTCAGACTACTCTTTGTTATGGGAGAATTTATGAAATTATATTATGATGCTATTGTACCAGAATATTATCTCCGAGAGATTGGGGCTTTGTTTACTACTATATCCTGAGCATTTGGAACAATACCTTTATATTTGTTGAATTAATGAATATTTGTTAAATGAAGGAATAGTTAAGTTAGCAAAGGATCTTTGTTTTGCCTTGAAAAGTGAAGAGTATACTAAAAACATTAGTTTGGAGAGAACTCATCATAAATAAATATATGAAATAGTTTCTTTGTAGGTTGTACTTTGGGGTAAAATATTTTTATTCCAAAAGCATGTTATTTTTCATAATATTTTTATTGCAAAGTGCTGCATTTGCACATATATCATTGAAAGGGTACACCATTTAGAATATTTATTTTTTCTTATTATATTCTCAGTTCAACTATATTTATTTGAAGCAATGTGTAGAGAGTAGTCCGATAGTACCTATTCAGCAGGAATGGCTGGATCACATGTTAATGTTGGTACCTGAGTCTTTGAAGGAAGGGAAGGAACGAGAAGAACTTGTTCAAAGTCTCATAAACGAGGTGTCACATGATTTTGAGAAAAGCATGAAGAGATATTTGGGTAAGTAGCAATTAACACACACCAAGCTTATTTGTTCCCCTGCCTATCCCAATCAAAAGCAGAAATGTGAATAATAAACATTATATGTTTAGATGAATGTATTTTTAGAGTTGTAATTTTGAGCCTATAATAAAATCTTTGTAATTCATGGGCACTGTTTTTAAGGGCACTTTTGTGATTTTTAATGTGCCTATTAACTAATAGTTTTTTAACTTTTTACTTTGTCTTTATGATTGTAGTTATGCTACTTATAGGATTGTAAGAAAGTATTAGTGTGTTTGGGGAGATTTATTAGAGAAATAACCTTTGAAAATCTTAATTGGATTAATTTTTTAAGTTATTATGCCAGTGACCTTGGTAGGTATGATGAAAATAGTTGAGGACTTATTAAAGCTTTACTGTATTTAAATTCACTTTCAAAGTAGGGCCAAAACAGTACCAAAAGCTTAATTTTGTTTCAAAAAAGGGACTTTTTTCTTACACTAATTTTGATGTATATTAAACTATACTACTCATTTTCAAAAGTTGAAACTTTGATTTCAGTAGGTCTTGCAAAGATTTTCAAGAGGTATTTATCTATCTATAAAATACTGTTTTTTTTTTGTTTTTTTTTTGTTTTTTAGTGAGAAGTGTTCTGGTGAGACCTGATATTAATTGGCTTGAAGATGAAGGTGGCCCTTTACCTGAATCCCCTGTGTGAGTAAATCTTTTAAAAAACAGTACTGCATCTAGGTTTTGATAACAGACTGAAAATAAACTGATCGATCTTACATTCAAGGCTAAAATTATGAAGCTCAAAAGTGTTTTCAAAACATGTAAAAGAATTGTAATACTGTTTTTTTTTCCTCCCCTAAATGTATCCTCTACATTGGACTTACCTAGTTGTTGATTATACACTTATGAGAACCTTTATAGATGTATAACTCAACTTGGTTTTTCGTAAGTAAGCTTTGGAGTATGCCAGACAGATTTCTCCATCTCTTCTCCCTAATCCTAAGGACCAAGTTTGTTTATGTAGGGTGACTGAGCCAGAGTACAGTGGAAGTTAAGGAACTCATGCATGGCCCATCAGCCTTCCTTACGCACCAATGATCTCTCTATTCTCTCTGAAGATAATGAACTCTCAAGATCTTGATGTGTTTTTGTTACATGCCTATCTACTTAGTTTCCCATTGCTGACCACATTTCTCTCTTCTCAATCCCCAGTCTTCTCACTTTGATACTAATTCTATGCCATAAATACTACTTACTAAAATTTAGAATGTGTCATTTGAATCCTGTTTTATGCAGTGTTTTGCTTTTCCAGAGGCCTGGATTATTCTAAGCCTTGGCATTCTAACTATCTGCAGACAAGAAACCAAATATTAGCTAATTTGCACATTGTTCATCCAACCATGAAAATGTTACTGGACCTTGGCTATACAACATTTGCCAATACGGTTTTGCTAGACTTAACTGGAATTAGGTAAAATCCCATATTTATTAATTAACATTTAAAATTTGAATGTCTTCTGCTTGAGTCTTTATATTTTTGACTGTATAATTTTTATAACTGATAAATATTTAGGAGTTTTTACATTAAAAAATTTTTAGCTTGTCTTACTTGCTTCACTCATTTTGTATCATGACCAGTTTGTTTGCTTTAAATCATTTTTTTTCTCATAAATAGAGGTAAAGGCCCAATTGATTGTGACTCACTAAGAAATGATTTATCAATACAAGTTAGAAAGGCAGAAGAGAAGATAATGAACACTTGGTATCCAAAGGTTATAAATCTCTTTACCAAGAAGGAGGCACTAGAAGGCATTAAACCTGAGAAACTGGATGCATTTTATAACTGTGTTTCCACACTTATGTCAAATCAGGTAAATAGATTTTGTATATTTTAAATGATAATGTTAATAAAGTTAATTTGGCATTTTATGAGGTATAATGCTATATAATTATTTTGAAATAAAGTAAGAGAGACTTTTACTAGTTTAACTGAACAATACTTCATTTCTGGAAGCAGTGTAAAATGAGAGGTAACTCTAGAATTACGTGTCAATATTATGGGTGATTACTGGACTCATGCTGAAAGGCTATAAGCTAATTATCTATAGCTTTATTAATAAAAGGACTATCCTAGAGAATGCATTTTTGAACTTATGAAATTCTAGGTTAATTGATTATCATTTTGTTCTTAGTAAAATCTTGATTTGAAATGTTATTGATCATTTTTAAATGACAGAGGATATGAATTTTATACAGTTATTTTATTGGCTCCTTGAATTTTTACTATTGTAAAAATATAACCCTAGAAAAATAGTTTTGAATAAAAAGTTTTCCTTTTTGTAAAGATCTCCAAAGATTCCATAAATTTTGCCTTTTTAAAGGTAATATATATGTGTATACATATATATATATGAATCTGATATGTAATGCTGTAATGAATATACATGATTTCGTTTTTACCTTTATCCTCTTAAGAGAACTATGATTATATGATAAGAAGTTAAGAGATGAAAAATGTTGTGAAGGTTATTTAAATCTATGTTTGTCTACTTTGTTTACATTTATAATAATTGGTTATATATAAGAAAGTATTACTCATCCTTTAGTAACTTACAGTGCACATTTCTAAGTTCCAGTGGCTTCACTCTCAAGTAACGGTATGCTGGAAATCTGATGCTCCAGGAGAAAAAATCCTGATTTGTAGTGTTTGCCAATTTCCATGGTATAAATATTCCTACCATGGTGATTTTCAGGCATCCAAGAGTTTAGTATCTGGCTCACAGAATTCTTGAATGTTTAACAATTAGCTCTTGTAATTGTAGGAGCTAGCTTTAGTACATCACTCTCACTTGCCCCAAATACATATCACCTCACGAAAGTAAAAATGAAAAGTGAAAGTTGCTCAGTCATGTCTGATTCTTTGTGACCCCATGGACTATACAGTCCATGGAATTCTCCAGGCCAGAATACTGGAATGGGTAGCTTTTCCCTTCTGCAGGGTATCTTCCCAACCCAGGGATGGAACCCAGGTCTCCTGCATTGCAGACAGATTCTCTACTAGCTGAGCCACAAGGGAAGCCTGTCACCTGATGACACCCCCAAACTGGGCTTTAGGCCTCTCCACCCCTCAGTCTTTACCATGCTGTTGGGTCTTCTGGAACTATTTCTGTACCAGGGACAAAATTACTAAAGAATGTGGAAGATTCTAAGTTGCATTTTAAGAATGTTGATATTCTACAGAAAAATTAAAGTTTGCATATATTGTTCTATTTTAAACTGTATTAAGAACATATTGTGCTGAATGAAGATAATTTTCAGGACTAAATGGATTGGTAAGCTGAATTAATTATAGCAATAGCTCACTGATTTAAACTTTTGGTTAAAGATTTGTTACTTTCTAAAGCAGTAATAACTTACGGTATCATGCAGCTAAAAGATCTCTTAAAGAGAACTGTAGAAGGATTTGTAAAACTCTTTGACCCAGAAGATCAACGAAGGCTGCCCATATTTAAGATGGAATTGACCTTTGATGATGATAAAATGGAGTTTTATCCTACTTTTCAAGATTTGGAAGATGTTGTCTTTGGTTTGGTTGAGCGAATAGCTGAAGCTCTGCAGGTAAGTCTTTATCCTTATGCACTGGGTTCCTTTTTTTAAAAAATTTTTATAGAAGTACAGTTGATTTACAATGTCGTTAGTTTCAAATGTACAGCAAAATGAATCAGTTATACATATACATATATCCACTTTTTTTTTTTAAAGATTCTTTCTCCGTGTGTATCATTACAGAGTACTGAGTAGAGTTCCCTGTGCTATACAGAGGTCCTCATTAGTTATCTATTATATATAAATATACACATATACATACATATATGTATTAGTATGTATATGTCAATCCCAACCTCTCAATTTATCCCTGCACCCCCTTACCCTCTAGTAGCCAAAAGCTTTTTTTCTACATCTGTGACTCTACTCATCAGATTTCTTTCAGTTCAGTTCAGTTGTCAGTCGTGTCCAACTTTTTGCAACCTGGTGGACTGCAGCACACCAGACTTCCCTGTCCATCACCAACTCCCAAAGCTTGCTCAAACTCAGGTCCATCGAGTCAGTGATGCCATCCAACCATCTCATCCTTTATCATCCCCTTCTCCTCCTGCCTTCAATCTTACCCAGCATCAGGGTCTTTTCCAATGAGTTAGTTCTTCGCATCAGGTGGCCAAAGTATTGGAGCTTCAGCTTCAGCATCAGTGTTTCCAATGAATATTCAGGACTGATTTCCTTTAAAAGTGACTGGCTGGATCTGCTTGCAGTCCAAGGGACTCTCAAGAGTCTTCTTCAACACTTCAGTTCAAAAGCATCAATTCTTTGGTGCTCAGCTTTCTTTATAGTCTAACTCTTAAATGTGTGACTACTGGAAAAACCATGACTTTGACTAGATGGACCTTTGTTAGCTAACTAAGGTCTCTTCTTTTAAATGCTGTCTAAGTTGGTCATAGCTTTTCTTCCAAGGAGCAAGTGTCTTTTAATTTCATGGCTGCATTCACCATCTGCAGTGATTTTGGAGCCCAAAACAGTAAAGTCTGTCACTGTTTCTGTTGGCTGCCATGATCTTAGTTTTTTGAATATTGAGTTTTAAGCCAGCTTTTTCACTCTCCTCTTTCACTTTCATCAAGAGGCTCTTTAGTTCTTCTTTGCTTTCTGCCATAAAGGTGATGTCATATGGCTCTTTTAAAAAAATTTTAATTGAATATAAGCTCTATAAAATGTATATGTACATAACTTGTTGTTTTCTTTTCATCCTCCAAACTTTTGTAAGTTAAAAGTGGTTTCTCTTTGAGAAAGTTTCCTGGCTTGAGATGACATTTTTCTTTTTAGAACTTTTATTGTGGTTATGAATTAATATATATATATTAATTTTTATGTTGTAGTTATGAAAATATATATATTTACAAATGGATATTTTATGTGTTTCATGTTCCCTACTGAGTTGTGAACTTAAGGACAACATCGAAGTGATGTGTGTTCTTTCTAGAGCTTTCTAATATAATCACTCAACATTATAATTCCTTATAGATATTTGTTGAATGATAAAAAACTAAGCCAACTAAGGTTTTATATTTTAAATCATTATTTTGCATCAAGTTATTTTTTCCTGGACCATTGAAACCTGAAATGAATTTAAGTATAATATAAGATCTACATATAGATCAACAGTACAGATATTTATTTCATAAATTGTCATTTTTATATCTGTTAGAATGTCCAAACAGTACCCTCTTGGCTATCAGGAACTTCAACACCTGTGAATCTTGACACAGAACTTCCTGAACACGTGTTACAGTGGGCTGTTGATACACTGAAGGTGGCAATACATCATAACTTAGAAGGCGCAAGAAAACATTATGCAACATACGGTATATATGACACAAATATGATATCTCTTTTTTGTGATTAAAAAAAATGCCATTTTATTTTTACTAGAATTTTGTCAGATATTTGGTGGTCTGGATCTGTTATGAAAGACCAGAGAGAGCAGGAAGTGAGCATAGGCATGGCTTCTGACAGAGTCATGGATCAAACCCAAGAAACCTGAATTCTGTTATTCAGTCCAAAGGGTGAATATTAACTGGAGCAGGGTCATAAAGTCAAAACATAGAGAGAAAGGATGCTGATATAAGCAGAAAGTTAAATCAAGGGCAAAAGCAAGGTAATTTCTAACAATTTCAGCTTAATCATCTCTTCAAGTATGTTATGGGGTCAGGATAAATAGTTGTTATTTGACATTCTATTAACCAAAACCTTTTATTAACTGGCTTATCTGTGAAAGTGTTAGTCACTCGGTCATGTCTGACTCTTTGCAGCCCCATGAACTGTAGCTCTCCAGGCTCCTCTGTCCATGGAATTCTCCAGGCAAGGAAAATGAAGTGGGTTGCCTTTTTATACTCCAGGGGATCTTCCTGACCCAGGGATTGAACCCACATCTCCTGTATTGGCAGGCAGATTCTTAACTACTGCACCATCTGGGAAGCCCTTAAAAGCATTAGTTCAGAGTAGTGTTGAAAATGTTAGTCACGCAGTTGTGTATGACTCTTTGTGACCCCATGGACTGTAGCCCACCAGGCTCAGGCTTCTTTGTCTATGGAATTCTCCAGGCAAGAATACTGGAATAGGTAGTTATTCCCTTCTCCAAGGGACCTTCCCAACCCAAGGATTGAACCCAGGTCTCCCGTATTACAGGTAGATTTTTATTGTCTGAGTCACGAAGGAAGCTTTATCTGTACCTCTAAGTTATTTTATATAAACTATTATTTTTATTTTAAAAGTCTACTTTTAATCTGGTTTGCTTGTTAGGTTTATTTTATGTTATTATATCTATTCCTGTTAATGTAGGTTATTAGTCTATTAATACTATTTAATTAAATAGGCTGCTCTAGTCTATGACTGTATAAAAAGCACTTTATCTTTTTAAAAGAGTGTAATTGAGATTTAAATTAGATTATTAATTTTCAGTTGAAAAGTACAGTTGGCTCATTGATGGGACTGCTGTTAAGCTGATAGAGACTTTTCAGGCACAGGATCATACTTTTGATGAATACACAGAGGTATGTTTTTCATTAATGCTTTTTTGAATTTATTTTTAAAATTAAGATTTTTTATTCTAAAAAATAAATGCATTGGTCTGAGTTAATAGAATTTCTTATTCAAAACATCATTCTAGTAAACTCATATGTTCATCTAATAATTCCCTTATTCATTTAGCTCATTCATTGATTCAGCAAAAATAACTTTTCATCACATTCAGACACATAGCAATATTTTGGTTATACAAAAATAAATAATATATAAGCATTATCCTCAAGAGGTTATATTGGACATGGAAACCAGACATAGAAATAACAACTGTGAAAGTGAAAGCTGATTAGTCATGTCCGACTCTTTGCCACCCATGGACTATCCAATGGGTAGCCTATCCCTTCTCCAGGGGATCTCCCCGATCCAGTAATCGAACTGGGGTCTCCTAAATTGCAGGAGGATTCTTTACTAACTACACTATCAGGGAAGCCCAACTGTAATATTTTGAAATTAGTACTAGAATGGAGATAGGGACAAAGTGGCATGGAACCTCAGAAGAAGGAATGGCTACTTTTGCATCGGCAAGTTGATGAAGAAGTGAAAAGTGGGCTGGGCTTTGAAATAGATGTTTATAGGTGAAGAAGAGAGGAAATGTAACATAAGACAGGGCCAAAAGTATTTAGAGGTGTTCAGAGAACGTTGAATAAACCCCGCATGGCTGAGGAATGAACAGAGGAGCCTGGTGGGGCTACATTTCATGGGTTGGGAAAGAGCTGGACACAACTGAGTGGCTGAGTTCACAAGTGCAGCTGAAGAATAGGTAGTTAGGAATACAATATCTAAGGTATTTTGTGTTTCTGTACAAATTTTAGAATAATTGTGTTCTAGTTCTGTGAAAAATTCCATTAATACTTAAAAAAATGTTTATTTTTATTTATTTATTTGGCTGCTTTGGGTCTTAGCTGTGGCACACGGGATCTTCCAGCATCCTGTGGGAATCTTTCATGGCCTCTACCCTGGAAACTCAGGTCTTAAACCACTGGAATGCTAGGGAAGTCCCTGACTGTGTTTTTTTATTTTGTTTTGTTTTACCAGTGTATGGGTCCTGCTTTCTTGTTTCTTTGTATGTCCCATAATTTTCTGTTGGAATCTGGACATTTTAGGTAATATACTGTAGCAACTCCAGGCACTGGTCTCCCTTCCAGTTTGCTATTTTTATTAGCTTGTTTATTTGTTTAGAGACTGGGCAGATTATTTTAGTGACGTCTGTTTTGCTCCCCACACCCTCCGAAGTACCAAGTGCTGCTCCTCAGGGAGCCACAGCGTTGGGCATGCCGAAAGTCATCCTGGAAAGGCCATGGTTTCAAATGTCTTTCTTCTCTCTTTCTCTGGCTATACGTGGCTGTTAGTCTTCACTTACTGCTGGTTAATTGCTGTATTGTTTTCAACAATTCCATAGAGGTATAAGTTGCTCTACTGTAATCAAATTCAGACTCCCTTGAAAAAGCAGTTGCCAGAGTCAGTGTTCGATAGTTATTCTACCCCAGGAGGGATCCTACCAACAGTCTCCTTCCCTGGCTCTTTCTCTCAAACTAGCTAGTGTATGATTTAGCGTGAATCTTCGCCGAATCACTGAATCTTCCTCACAGTTGCTCCTTACCACAACCTCCACTGTTTTTGAGGGCACAGTTAGGCTTGAATTTTTCCATGTTCTGTTGCAACGGAAGTCAATTCCTTTGGGAAAAGATTAGGAGGTATCTGTGTTATGGCATGCTTTTCCTTCACTTCCAGGCAAAATGTCTGAGCCAAGGCCTTGGAGCTGGGAATGGGGATAGTGACAGGCTTCTCTCAGTGACAATCCCACTGAAGAGGTTGCACACTCAGTGGAGTGTGTGCTTTCTAAATCACTTCAGTCATGTCTGACTCTTTGAGACCCTGTGGACTGTAGTCTGCCAGGCTCCTCTGTCCATGGGATTTTTCAGGCAAGAATACTGGAGTGGGTTGCCATTTCCTTCTCCAGGAGATCTTCCCAACCCAGGGAATTGAACTCGCATTTCCTGTGTCTCCTGTGCTGGAGGCAGGTTCTTTACCACTAGTGCCATCTGGGAAGCCCAGACTCAGTGGGGTAGAGAGTACTAATCTGAGGTTAGCCTTGTCTCTTTTCTGCTATGGAGCTGCCACCTTCCCGGTGAGGGTAAATGTGATTGTGTCTCAGTATTTTCAGTGGTACCATGACCAAGATCGACCCTCCCTTCCATGAGTGGTATTTGTGTGGTACAAGGGAGTTCCCACCTTCCAACTACATTCACCAAGAACCTAGCTTTAACAAAACTAGTTAAGCCATCCAACTGAAACCTGAGTGGTGAGGGAGCCCTCTGTTCTTGACTGCACTTGTCTGGAGTGGAGTTTCCACATTCTGAGCTGGCAGCAGGGTGGGAGGAAGTAATCCAGGTTTAAATACCACAGATTCTCACTTTTCCTTCTAAATTTTCATAAAGTTTCACCAATAGATGTTTGTTCATTTTCTGTATACTCTTGTGACCATTTTAAGTGATTTTAAATTAAATCCTTGTCTTTAAAATAATGTGTTAGTCACTCAGTTGCGTCCGACTCTTTGCAATCTCATGGACTGTAGCCCGCCAGGTTCCTCTGTCCATGGAATTCTCCAGGCCAGAATACTAGAAGGGGTAGCCATTCCCTTCTCCAGAGGATCTTCCCTGGTGACTCAGACAGAAAAGAATCTGCCTGCAATGCAAGAGTCTTGGGTTTGATCCCTGGGTCAGGAAGATCCCCTGGAGAAGGGAATGGCTACCCCTTCTAGTATTCTGGCCTGGAGAATTCCATGGACAGAGGAGCCTGGCGGGCTACGGTCCATGAGATTACAAAGAATGGGACGCAACTGAGCAACTAACACACTTCAATATTCATCACTTTCACTGGGGACCATGTCCACAGAACTCCTCACATTGTCATGTTGGAAGTCTTCTCTGGGTTTCTTTCTGTAATTTAAAAAATATGACTTCTTTTAAGATTTTCTCTTTTTTGATGCTTCTCAGCTATTTGATTGTGAAGTGCTTTTTGTTGTTTCTTTTGTATTCTTTCCTCTTGAGAAGATTGAGATTCTTAGATCTGTATAGTTCTTATCAACCTTGAAAAATATTCACACATTATTGCTTCGTTTTAAAAAATTTGTCTCCTTCCCTCAATTCTGGAATTCTAGTTTTATGTATTTTAGACTGTTTAATGTTACTGCAAAGGTTACTGAAGTCTGTTCAGACATTTGCATTGTTTTCAACGTGTCATATTTTTGATCCAGACCTTTTATTTTCCATATCTGTTAATCACATCCCAGAAAAAATGGATGATGGCCCTTGAGGATAAAGGGCCATCTGTTCTCCTTATTCTGGTGCTATCAGTTCAACTGACTATTTGGCATATTTTTAACCAAGAACCAAGACTACTCAGTGTAGCCTTTGAACCAATTAATACCTTCAGTTCCCTTAAACACTGAAAATTTTAAGCACACTCAACTAAATACGGGAGACTAGAAAAATAAAGTAGCCTTCAGAGCAAGGAAAATGAAGAAAAAGTCTCCTTAGTGAAGAATAAAAGGAATATGAAGTATTTTGGTGGGGGGTGGAGGTGAGGTGAGGAGGAAGGAAAAGAGGAGGAAGGTAAAGAGGCAACATTAAAGATGGATTGTGAAATCAAGTCAAAGTTGCCCAAAGTTGACAGGTATGTTTCATTTTCCATAAAGCTTGTCACAATATAACATGTCAGGTTTTCTTCTACACTACTTTGCTTAAATAAAAAAAATTAGAGAGACCGAGAAAGGGGTCCAGGTGCCGGGCTAACTGCTGGAGACAGCAGCGACAGAACCATGGGGGATTCTCTGAGCCCTGAAGAGAAGCTAAACCTTATCACCCGGAACCTGCAGGAGGTTCTCAGGGAAGAGAAGCTGAAGGAGATACTGAAGGAACAGGAACTTAAAGTTTACTGGGGGACAGCAACTACAGGCAAGCCACATGTGGCTTACTTTGTGCCCATGTCTAAGATCACAGACTTCCTGAAAGCAGGATGTGAGGTAACAATTCTGTTTGCGGACCTGCACGCATACCTGGATAACATGAAGGCTCCGTGGGAACTTCTAGAACTTTGAACCAGCTATTATGAGAATGTGATCAAGGCAATGCTGGAGAGCATTGGGGTGCCCTTGGAGAAGCTCAAGTTCATCAAAGGCACTGATTACCAGCTCAGCAAAGAGTACACGCTGGATGTCTACCGCCTCTCTTCCGTGGTCACACAGCATGATGCCAAGAAAGCTGGAGCTGAGGTGGCAAAGCAAGTGGAGCACCCTCTGCTGAGTGGCTTGCTGTACCTGGGGCTGCAGGCCTTGGATGAAGAATATTTGAAAGTGGATGCCCAGTTTGGAGGTGTTGATCAGAGAAAGATTTTCACCTTTGTGGAGAAGTACCTCCCTGCACTTGGTTACTCAAAACGAATCCATCTGATGAATCCTATGGTTCCAGGATTAACTGGCAGCAAAATGAGCTCTTCAGAAGAGGAGTCCAAGATTGATCTGCTTGATCGGAAAGAGGATGTAAAGAAAAAACTGAAGAAGGCCTTCTGTGAGCCAGGGAATGTGGAGAACAACGGCGTTCTGGCCTTCATCAGACATGTCCTCTTTCCCCTCAAGTCTGAGTTTGTGATCCTTCGAGATGAAAAATGGGGTGGAAACAAAACTTACACAGCTTACTTGGACCTGGAAAAGGACTTTGCTGATGAGGTTGTACACCCTGGAGACCTAAAGAATTCTGTTGAAGTTGCCCTGAACAAGTTGCTGGATCCCATCCGGGAGAAGTTCAATACCCCTGCTCTGAAGAAACTGTCCAGCGCTGCCTACCCAGATCCCTCAAAGCAGAAGCCAGCTGTCAAAGGCCCTGCCAAGAATTCAGAACCAGAGGAGGTCATCCCATCCCGGCTGGATATCTGTGTGGGGAAAGTCATTAGTGTGGACAAGCACCCAGATGCAGACAGCCTGTATGTGGAGAAGATTGATGTGGGGGAAGCTGAGCCACGGACTGTGGTGAGCGGCCTGGTACAGTTTGTGCCCAAGGAGGAACTGCAGGACAGGCTGGTGGTGGTGCTGTGCAATCTGAAACCCCAAAAGATGAGAGGAGTTGAGTCCCAAGGCATGCTTCTGTGCGCTTCTTTAGAAGGGGTAAACCACAAGGTTGAGCCTCTAGACCCTCCTGCAGGCTCTGCTCCTGGTGAGCGAGTGTTTGTGAAGGGCTATGAGAAGGGCCAACCAGACGAAGAGCTGAAGCCCAAGAAGAAAGTCTTTGAGAAATTGCAGACTGACTTTAAAATTTCTGACGAGTGCATTGCACAGTGGAAGCAAACCAACTTCATGACCAAGCTGGGGTCCGTCTCCTGTAAATTGCTGAAAGGGGGGAACATCAGCTAGCCAACCTGGCGTCTTCCTCCCTTTTCTCATCATCCTTAGTCATCTGCTCTCTCCTTAATTTGCTCCGTCCGTCACCTGCTTATCCATCTCCCAGGACACTGAAGCAGGACATTCAGGACTCTTTCAGGCACAGACTGGGTGAGGGGCAGCTCAGCCTCCCTAGGATCCAGGAGCACCCTGTCTGGCTGCAGGGAGAGGCTGACCTGGGGAGTGAAGGGGAGTCCAGCCCTACCTTCTTCCCTTGGCAGCTGACCTGACAAATCTGGCTTCAATGTAGCGTAACTCAGAAAAAGTCTATGCCATACCCTTCCAATTGGAAGAATATTGGTTTCCAGTTTTCCTAGAGTTGTCACGGCAGCCATGTCTCTGGCTGGGATCTGGTGCCTGAACCAGGCTAATTATAGCCTCTCCCCAACAGGAAACTGTGGGATTTGAAAAGGGGAGGGAAGGGAAAACAGAGAACCTAGTGGTCTACCAAGTGGCTGGCAGCTTTCCCCCAGCATGCCAACTCTGAGGCTTGGTGCTGGGGGGTAGGACCTGCCCCAGGGCTCCTGGAATGTCCTTTGATCATGCTAGGTGGGGATACTCCCTCAACCAGCTGTGTGGTGTTGGATGGCACAGACTGGTTTTTTCTTCGGGGAGGGTGGGGTACTTCTCCATAAGCCATCTCAGAACCACTAAATGTCGCTGTCATAAATTCAAATAAAATATTTGAACAAGAAAAAAAAAATTACCCCAGTGTGTCTAGGTATTAAGAATTTGTATAAATTGTAATAACTTGGAACTTTGGTAACAACAGGGCACAATGTTTCTCTCCTGGATTATTTTGACCAATACCAAAAAGTTTCTTTTATTTATTTTCCTGAAGATTGAACTAGAATTTTCAATGAGGCGTTAGTAATGGCCCAACCAATTATTAGTGAGCTACACAAATTGTCACATGATAAAGATTTGCTTTTAAACTGAGAGATAGGTGGCTTTGATCATATTCTTTTTAATAGTTACTGAGGGGAATTTCACCCTGTGACATGTCCAGATATTTTTGATGCTAGAAATGGCATTGTATTGGATATTTACTGTTAAGTTGGTAAATTCCTTAATGAAAGGACAGGGGGAAAATTTGGTGCAACAATGGAAAGAAATTTAATTCCTTAGCAAAAATAAATGGATTTATACTTATAGTATATAATTAATAATTTTACCATAATACTGTACTGTCAAATCACAGATGAATTTGAAAATCTAACCATTTTTGTTTTAAATCCTTTTTTAAAGTTTATAGGAAAATTTTTCAATCTTGCTTCAGAAATAATGCTTTTGCCTCAGTGGGTTCATTTCCCTATGGTGCGTTTGGATTGTGAAGATTTGAAGACAGGCCTAACAAACAAAGCAAGAGCCTTTGCAAACATGTTGCTAAATGATATAGCTTCAAAACATAGGAAAGAAAATGAAAGGTAAGTAGAATCAGTTGCCAAACTCAGAATTTTAGAGTAAAAGAGATATTGGGTTGTCCAAAAAAAAAAAAAAAATTCCACTGGCCTTCTTACAGGAAAACCCAAATGAATTTTTGGCCAACCAGATAGTTTGCAAATAGCAATTCTTGTTTAAAAATATAAGATTAAAATATAAGTGCTTACAATGTGTTTTCTCCAACTTCAATAAGGATTAAAACTAATATTTATATAAAACACTTAGCACAGTGCCTAGAACATGGTACTCAAGAAATGTTAGCTGTTTATTTTCCCAGAAGCGATGTGAGAAAGTTATGTGCTTTGAAATCAGAGAGACCTGGATTTGAATCCTGGCTCTACCATGAAGTAGTTCTATGACTCTAGGCAAGTTACTTCATTTCCCTGAGCCTCAATTTCCTGCTGTGCCAGTTATGAAAAATAATACCTTGCCTTGCAGAACTGATGTTAGATCACAGATAACATTTGTAAAGGATTTAGCACCATGCTTGGCAGAGAATAGGTACCCAAGAAAGGGAGCTATCACATCAATAAATATTTTCAAGTCAATAAAAAAATATGACTGTCAGAAAGTTAAGTGTTGGTTAGCCATATTTTATACAAAATTATATTACACAATGATGTTGAAGATGATAAAGTATTAGACACTTCCTTTCTAACAATCCCATTGAGTAATAGCAATGACAATACCACAGTTAATTTTAAAAATGATTTATGTTTGACACGACTTTTTGGTATTTACTTTTGTAATATTGGTCACTTTTCTGGAAAATTCTACTACTTTCAACAAGTAACTGTCTAATTATAAACTCATGGCAGAAGGGCAGTTGAAAAGTTGTCCATTTTCCTCTGCCTCATTCATGCTTTGGTTTCTTCCTAAGTTCCTTATGTGGATTAGATAACATCAAAAGAAGGAAATGGGAACTTCCCTGGTGGTCCTGTTGCTAAGACTCTATTCCCAATGCAGGGGGCCCAGGTTCCACCCATGGTCAGGGTACTAGATCCCACATGCCACAAATGAAAGATCCCGTGTGCCACGACTAAGACCTGCTGTAGCCAAATAAACAAATAAATCGTTTTCTTTAAAAGGAAATGTGTACCACTGTGTTAAGCATAATTTATTAAATAAATTAATAATAAAGAGCAATTTCCTTACTTCACAGTTTGGTTTAGTATCTGCTTGGGCAAACTTGCTCGCACTAATCTTGTTTGCCCTCTTTCCTTTTCTGTTTTGTTTTGCTTTTGGCTGTGCCGCAGAGCCTAGGGGATCTTAGTTCCCCGACCAGGGATTGAGCCCGTGCCTCCTGCAGTGGAAGCACACAGTCCTAGCCACTGGACTGCCATGGAACTTCCACCTCCTTTTCTTTTAATTATATTGTTGCTCCAAAGGGACTCAGATTCTGCTCTAGAAAGAAGAAAGCACCCACAGTAGAATCATCTGCCTATTTTTTGCATTATCAACATTAATATATCCTTCTAAAAAACTATTTTTCTAAATAATTTAAAAGATTTACTTATTAATATTTATTTTTGGCTGTGCTTTGGCTGAGCTTTGTTGCCGTGCACAGGCTTTCTAAATTGCAGCAAGAGGGCACTATTCTTCTTTGCAGTGAGCGGGCTTCCTGCTGTGGTGGCTTCTCTTGCTGCTGAGCACAGGCTGTAGAGCTCAGGCGCGGTGGTTGTGGCACACTGTATTTGTTGCCACCTGGCACGTGGGATCTTCCTGGACCAGGGATCGAACTCGTGTCCTCTGCAGTGGCAGGTGGACTCCCAACAACTAGACCACCAGGGAAGCCACTCTTAAAATATTGATAATCAAAAGTCAACCGTCGAACTTCCTTGGCGATCCAATGGTTAAGAATTTGCCTTCCCATGCAGGGGGTGTGGGTTGGATTCTTCGTGAGGGAGCTAAGATCCTACATGCCTCATGGCCAAAAAAACAAAACGTAAAGCAGAAGTAATATTGTAACAAATTCAATAAAGACTTTAAAAATGATTCACACACACACAAAAAAGCTTTAGGAAATTTGCTGTCAAGCCCTACGCAATCTGATTTCTGTTCATCTCCTCTTTTTGGTATTGACACTGCTCTGCTTGCTATTCCTAAACTATTCAAAGCTTTTTGCTACCTCAGGCTTTTATCCTTGTTATTTTTCTTCCTTGGAAGCTTTCCCCCTGATATTTGTAAGACTCTTTTTTTTCTTTCTCTCATTTTGAATTATCACCTCTCTAGAGAGATCATTCCTGGTCACTTTATATAAAATTCTGGTTCCTTCTCTATACGCCATCATTCTTTATCCCTTTACTTTTTTTTTTTCTCCATAGAGCTTTTTACTACCTAACACTGTGTTGTATATTTATGTATGTTTTGTCTCTCATCAGCTTGAATGTAAGCTTTATGATGATAGGGACTTGATCTATTTGGTGTTACATCTCCAATGCTTAGAACGTTGCTTAGCACACTGTGGGTATTCAATTATTTATTAAATAAATGAATAAGTATAATTACATAATGTAAATGAAATACCTGCACAAACTAAAATTTATTTTTAAAATCATTTACCTCTTCTGTACTTTGTTTTTGCAAGGAGTTTTTCTGATATTTCTAGCAATGGCATGACAATACTGATACTGCAAAGCATAGGGAAAAAATTCTATGAAATATATCTTAGTTAAATAACGGGTATAGGTATAGGGTATCTATTAATAGATTCATACATACATAGACTTTCTGAAAGAATCATGGATTTTAAAAATGTATGCAGAGATTTGATCTTTTCAGTTGCCATGTTTCACAAGGGACATTATTGCTGCTAGTAATAATTAAGCTGATGATTATACTAACACTATAGTTACCAGTAATTGAGAGTGTACTATGCACTGGGCTCTTTTGCATTCATTATTCATTATTGTATTACAACAATCCCATAAGATGAATTTAATAACTTCATTTTACAAATATGGAAATTAAGCCTATGAAATTCACATAAATACTCAAAGCTAGTAGCAGATGAGGCAGGATTTAGATACAGAGCCGCCTGATCGATCCAAAGCATGCTCTATTTCACACTGAAAATGTTGCCTTAATTTTATAGATTTTATAAATCTATGGTGTATCCTGAGTTGTGTCAGTTAAGTTATATTTAAATATTTTAAGATACCTAACTGATTGTTTTTAGGATCACAGTTCCTATTTTATAGTAATCATAATTGAGCGTAATATAGCATTAATTACTGTACCTATAATAAAGCAAGGTATTATGTCAGTATTTGCAGTGAATTTGAAGCAATTAAAGAGCATGCATTAAAAGTTCCTGAGACAACAGAGGAAATGATGGAGCTTATATCTTATGTAGAAAAAGCCCGAACTGTAGGAATTCAGGAGTTGGTTTCACGGATCAAGGTAGGAATTTTTTAATTTACATAATAAAAATTTTTTTTTCATTGTGAAATATGGTACACATATTGGAAATGAATAACACATATGGTTAAACAAACTTATAAAGTGAACACCTATGTTGCCACCACCCAAGTGAAGAAATAGGATATAGCCAGCATCCTAGAAATCCTTTGCATATGACTTTCTGACCATGATTACTTCCCTTTCTCCACCTCTTAGAGGTGTCAACCTGGTTTCTACAGTAATCATTTTTTTCCTTTAGTTCCTCCGTACGTGCATCCTTAACAAAGGTTTAAAAAATATTTTCTTTTATAGTTTCTACATTTAGTAGTACATATGCTCATGCCTTCCCCAACACAAGGTTATATACCTATTCACCTATATTACACTCTAATTTTTGTTTAAAAATATGAGATGCAGGGAGCCTCCCTGGTGATCCAGTGGTATACAGACTTGCTGTACACAGGAGACTAACACAACATTGTAAATCAACTATGCTGCTAAGTCGCTTCAGTCGTGTCCGACCATAGACGGCAGCCTATCAGGCTCCGCCATCCCCGAGATTCTCTAGGCAAGAACACTGAAGTGGGTTGCCATTTCCAATGCATGAAAGTGAAAAGTGAAAGTGAAGTCGCTCAGTCATGTCCGACTCTTCGCGACCCCCTGGACTGCAGCCTTCCAGGCTCTTCCGTCCATGGGATTTTCCAGGCAAGAGTACTGGAGTGGGGTGCCATACTCCAATAAAAATTAATTTAAAAACATTATTATGATCGGATGTTGAATTTTATTTTTTTATCTATTGGTATGATCTTATGCATTTTCTCCTATTATCTATTAATACAGCTAGTTCTATGAATCAGGGTTTATAGGGTTAATTTCTGTGTGCAATATAATACATATATAATGCATTCTGAATATTATATATATTATATACATATACATCCTATGTGTATCTCAAACAAAAACTCTTAAATTAGCCTTTGAATCTGTATTTCAGTTCTTAAAAAATACAGCACTGCATACAGATCAATGCAAGTTATAAGGGGTAAAGATATTTAATGTCTTATTCAGGTAAATCTATTGGTTTTAAATAATTTTTTTTTTTTTTTTGCCAGTCACTCCTAAACTCTTTCTGGACAATTGCTATATACTAATGGTAGGACTTCCCTGGTGGCTCAGACGGTAAAGCGTCCTTCTACAATGCGGGAGACCTGGGTTCAATCCCTGGGTGGGGAAGATCCCCTGGAGAAGGAAATGGCAATCCACTCCAGTACTATTGCCTGGAAAATCCCATGGACAGAGGAGCCTGGTAGGCTACAGTCCATGGGGTCGCAAAGAGTCAGACACGACTGAGTAACTTCACTTTCAGTTTCAATGGTAGGCAAAAGAAGTGGTACTGTTATTGAAGATGCAAAACAAAATGAAAGATGTTAAAATCTTTGTCACCACAGATTTAAAAATTAAATGCATAAGAATAAAACTGTAAAATCCTTAAAAAAAAGTTACTGAAAAAACGCATATTTGATCACCATTTTCAGCCATATACATGGATAATCAAGTACTTTTATCTCAAGTCAATTGCAAGTGAAAACTATTAAAAAACTTTAATTTTGGTATGTGCTTCTGTGTGTGTTAGTCCTCCATTCGTGTCGACTCTTTGTGACCCCATGAATGGTAGCTTGCCAAGCTCCTCTGTCCATTGTATTCTCTAGGTAAGAATACTGGAGTGGGTTGCCATTCCCTTTTTCAGGGCATCTTCCCAATTCAGGGATCAAATCTGGATCTCCTGCATTGCAGGCAGATTCTTTACCATCTGAGCCACCAGGGAGCAAACTAAATGCTCTTACTATAAAAGTCTTCAATTGTGTGCTATGAAGCCAGATAAATAATCCTATAGTTATTGAAATACCCATGTGATTTGGGTGATATGAAATATCAGTTAATGATCTGAGTCAGATTGAAATTTGAAAAAGTATAAGAAATTGTTGTTTCTCTTTTTCATAATGCTTTAGGGCTTCCCTTGTGGCTCAGCTGGTAAAGAATCCACCTGCAGTGCGGGAGACCTAGGTTCCATCCCTGGGTTGGGAAGATCCCCTGGAGAAGGGAATGGCTACCCATTCCAGTATTCTGGCCTGGAGAATTCCATGGACTGTCCATGGGGTTGCAATGAGTTGGACACGACTGAGTGGCTTTCACTTTCACTGACTTAGATTTTCTACATGGTTTAACATATCTGGATTTTCTTCTATAGGAATCCAAACGCCGGATGAGTTACTTTTTAGATGTATTTCTATTTCCTCCAGAAGACTTAGCTTTAAATTCAGCTGTCCTTATGTGGCCTTGGAAAATTAATCCCATCTTTGATGAAAATGATGAGGTAAATATATTTTTCCTTATGTATTTTTGTATTCTGTATTTTAAGTTCAATGTTCATTTAATTTTCATACATACTTGCCATCTATGTTTTTTTGATGTTACGCACTGCTTTATTTTTTAAATTTGTTTTTGGCTCACCAATACAGTATACTAACACATATATATGGAATTTAGGAAGATGGCAATGACGACCCTGTATGCAAGACAGGAAAAAAGACACAGATGTGTATAACGGACTTTTGGACACAGAGGGAGAGGGAGAGGGTGGGATGATTTGGGAGAATGGCATTCTAACATGCATACTATCATGTAAGAATTGAATCACCAGTCTATGTCTGACGCAGGGTGCAGCATGCTTGGGGCTGGTGCATGGGGATGACCCAGAGAGATGTTGTGGGGAGGGAGGTGGGAGGGGGGTTCATGTTTGGGAACGCATGTAAGAATTAAAGATTTTAAAATTTAAAAAATAAAAAACTATAAAAAAAATTTGTTTTTGGCTGCATGTGGGCTTTCTCTAGTTGCAGAGAGTGGGGGCTACTTTCTAGTTGTGGTAGCTTCTCCTTGGGTGGCTTCTCTTGTTGTGGAGCAGTCTGTAGAGCTCACAGGCTTCAGTAGTTGTGGCACAGGATTAGTTGCTCTGAGGCGTGCAGAATCTTCCCAGACCGGGGATCAAACCCACATCTCCTGGCAGGTAAATTCTCGTCCACTGTGCTACCAGGGGAGTCCCTTGCCATCTACTTTTAAAAAGTAACTTCATGTGTCAGTATGAGTTTGGGATTAGAAACATTTATGGCCCCGCAGGCTTAAGACAGGCTTAACCCACAAGGTTTTAAAAAGTGGGACTGACATTAAAAAGTTAGAACTGTCATCAAATTAATAATAGGGGGGTTCCTGGTCATCCAGTGGCTAGGCTCCATGCTCCCAACTCAGGGGACTGCGGTTTGATCCCTGGCCATAACTAAGAGTTCTCATGCTACAACTAAGAAGTTTGCATGCCCCAGTGAAGGTCCCTCGAGCCACAGTGAGGCCCCAACACAGCCAAAATAAATAAATTTTTAAAAAGGAAATTACTAAAAGAATAATAATCATAAGCACTGTGCTCAGTACTCTCCATTTATTAAATCATTTAATACTGACAAAAATCCCAGGTGCTCTTATTTCCCCCATTTCATAGCTGAGAAAAATGTGTCTCAGAGAAGTTAAGTAACTTTCCCAGGAGGAAGTTGCAGATTCAGGATTTTATATTAATACTGAATATAGTTCAAATTTTGTAAAAGTCCTAATTTAAGCTAGCTTTTCCTAAATTGAGAAGTGGGATAGTATAGTAATGAAAAGCATTGACTTCAGTCAGATAAGCCAGAGTTCTAATCCAGATTTTGACTTTCATGATTTTGTGACATTGAACATGCCTCTTAATCTCTATATGCTTAAATTTCTTCATCTCTGAAGTGAGGATATAATACTTGTGGTAATGTAGGTAAAGTGTTTAATAATTCTTGACATAAGAAATGCTCGATATATGGTAGGTTTTATTATTTTCCCAGAATCTGTTAAACAGTTAAAATATCTACTTAAAAATTATTATGGTCACTTGGGAGATACAGAAAATTTTTTGTGTAATTTATTATTCTTTTCCTTTCATATCCATCAATGTTTTTTGTACAATGTTTTACTTTTACTTTGCTGATGTTTTTTGTTACTGTACAAAGCATTTATATTTCTCATATGATCATTCTTTGTTTTGTGGCAAAATAATTAACATGGTGAAATTGTTTTCTTTTAAAGCTCATTGAGAATGCTAAACATAGAAAAGAAAATGAACTAATAGCAAAGAGAGAGAAACTGATTTTGGAAGTAGAAAAGGAATCACGGCGCATGGAAGAATTTGCAGAATTTGCAGAATTGGACCGCATGCAACAGGTCTGATAAATATAGACAGTAGCTGTGGCAGGCTGGTAGATAAGTATAGGACATGTTTGTATAGGGTTTCCCAGGTGGCTCCAATGGTAAATAAAGAACCTGCCCGGCCAATGCAGGAGACATAAGAGATGTGGGTTTGATCCCTGGGTCGGGAAGATCCTCTGCAGGAGGGCATGTCAACCCACTCCAGTCCACCTGTCTGGAGAATCTCATGGACAGAGGAGCCTGGCAGGATACAGTCCACAGAGTCGCTAAGAGTGAAACACGACTGAGGCAACTTAGCACGCTAGCAGGCATGTTTGTATAATATAGAAAAGCATGTGCTTACTAAGGCAAAAAGGGGCCTGGAACTGCTGCTAATTATGTAATCTTTTTTGTGGGTTAGTTTTCTTTTTGTTAAGTAGACATAGCCATTTTTTGCTTTCTGTCATAATATTGCTGTGCAGTTGATATATACAGCCACTATATATATATATATATATATATATATATATGCAAGGACATAGCCTATGAAGTATTGTTTAATCTTATTTTTATAACATTACTTGAGTATTTCTTGAAATGAAAAATGCTTTGCTTTCAGTATGTGACAGATGTAAGACAACTACAAAAACGTATTCAGGAATCTGAAGAAGCAGTTCAGTTTATTAATAAAGAAGAGGAACTTTTCAAATGGGAACTGACAAAATATCCTGAACTGGATAAATTAAAAGTTAACATTGAGCCCTATCAGAAGTTTTTTAATTTAGTTTTGAAGTGGCAACGAACAGAAAAACGGTAATTTCTGGTAATGTAATAAACAGTTCAGCAAAGATATAAAAAGATTTATAAAACATACATTGATTTTTATTGCTGTTGTTGTTGGCTAAGTGTTTAAAAGTAGGACTTACCAGTCCATTTGATAGAAAAACCAAATATCATATAGGAGAAGCGTCAAATGTTGCTAGGGTACTACCTAACCTTATTAATATAATATCAAATTAAGTCTCATTTGGGTTTTCCAGATTTGATTCCATTTTTAATGCAGTTAGTTGATTTGACTCATGCTTAACACCAAAAATTAGAAGTATGGAGTCAAATCAGCATTTTATTTGGGTACCATTAATTGTCCATTAACAATCTGATTCATATTTTAGCACATGCAGCATAGCTTAAGTGGTGGATTTAGTATTATCTCTGTCATCAGCTCTGTGTGACTGAGAAAAACAGTTAACTGCTCTTGCTCAGGATGCTTGGGGCTGGTGCACTGAGATGACCCAGAGGGATGGTACGGGGAGGGAGGTGGGAGGGGGATTCAGGATGGGGAACACGTGCATACCCGTGGTGGATTCATGTTGGTGTATGGCAAAACCAATACAATACTGTAAAGTAATTAGCCTCTAATTAAAATCAATAAATTTATATTAAAAAAAAACAAAACACAAGATGAAGGACCTAGCCTAAGGCCTCTTAACACACCAAAAGTCTCTGAGTTTAATATTATTTTTTCTTTCAGGTGGATGGATGGAGGGTTTTTGGACCTTAATGGGGAAGCGATGGAAACTGATGTAGAGGAATTTTCCCGGGAAATTTTTAAGACTCTGAAATTTTTCCAAACAAAGCAAAAGAAGGAATTACAAGAAAAAAGAAAAGCAGCAAAAAGACGATCTCTGGAAGAAGAGAAACTTGAAGAGGAACCAAAAGAGAATCCTACCATTACTATGTGCACTACAGTGATGGAGCAGATAAAAGTTTTTAAGGTATGAACACATTTAATGGCATTTTAGAAAGCCCTGCTGGAACTGTTTGCAGCAAGTGCTAATGAAGAGAAATGGAAAAACTGGAAAGCAAAACCAAAGCTGAATCCAGAAAACTTGATCTATTTCTTAATACATGCTTTTTCTGTCCTGAGGAAGTCATCGTAATCAGTCCCTTCACAGAACATGCTAGAACATGCTTGACAAATAGAAAAGACTTTAATGACCAGGTACACTGATATGAGGAGGATAAAAAAATTACTGAATAAACAGGTCGGCCTATACTGTGAGCAGCAGCACAGAGTCCCAGTTACCCGAGAAAGCTTTGAAGTCATACTACCTAGGTTTATATCACACGTCTGTGCTTAGTAATGGCAATATGCCCCTTGTGTAAGATAGTTAGCCTCTCATGTGTCACTCACCTCGTCTTTAAAGAGAGGATAGTAACAGTTTTTGTGGCAGTAAATAATGCATCCAACCTTCCAAGGCAGTGGTGGCCGTGGTTCATACGGCTGGTAGAGCCACGCTTCCACTGTCAGCATGCTCAGAGTGCAGACTGTCATGGGATTTTCAGCATGGTTCCAGTCCATGTCTAGCACTCTCAGAGATTCTGTGAGCTGCCTGAAAAAACTTTTAAACTACTTTAAATTATTTTTAATATTTAGTAAATACACATGGCTTACAAATATAAAAAAGATACACCTGAACAATCTCCTTGCTATGTTATTACTTTCTTTTGTATACTTGAGTTTTTTTTTTAACACATATAATGATATGAGTATATTTTCTAAACCTCCTATCTTTTTACATAAAATTAACATGCTGTATGTATTATTTCCCCCATTGTTTTGGTTAATTTATCTTAGAGATCTTTTCTTGTTGTATATAGAGTTTTTTCATTATTTTTTAACCTATAAATATTATATATTGGTGTAAAAATTTCTAAGTATGAAGTGAGAACTGGAAGGTAAATTGCCAAAGAGTAAATTTCAGGTTCAAGTCTATAGTTGAATTATCTTCTGTATGTGTTTTACCAATATATACTTACACCAACCTTGAAAACATAGTGTCATCATACTTGGGTTTTTGGTAATCTACTAGTAGAATTTCATTTTTCTTATTACATAAAGTGTTAAGCATAAATTAATATATATAAGAATATTTTGTATTTCTTTGCATGTCAACTATTTGGTCTTATCGTTGTCTATTTTTTTATTTAATAGTTGGTCTTTTTCTTACTGATTTACAGGATATAAATAGTTCTGGAAATAGGACTATGAAGACTAGACTTTGTATGTTAATATTTTATTGAGGATTTTTGAGATTATATTCAGGAGAGATATTGGTCTTAATTTTCTTGTAATATCTTTGTCAAGTTTTGTTATCAGGATTATGTTGACTTTATGAAACAAACAGGAAATTCTATCTCTATTTTCCAAAAGAGATTTGAATGAAATTGTTATTATTTCTTTTAAAAATATTTTAGAGAAACATTTGCCAGTGATACCACTGACTTGAAACTTTATGGGAAGGATTTTGAAAGCAGTTTTATTTTTTCTTTCTTTTTTTTTTTTTGTATTATTTTATTTTATTTATTTATTTATTTTAAATTTTAAAATCTTTAATTCTTACATGCGTTCCCAAACATGAACCCCCCTCCCACCTCCCTCCCCACAACATCTCTCTGGGTCATCCCCATGCACCAGCCCCAAGCATGCTGTATCCTGCGTCAGACATAGACTGGCGATTCAATTCTTGCATGATAGTATACATGATAGAATGCCATTCTCCCAAATCATCCCACCCTCTCCCTCTCCCTCTGAGTCCAAAAGTCCGTTATACACATCTGTGTCTTTTTTCCTGTCTTGCATACAGGGTCGTCATTGCCATTTTCCTAAATTCCATATATATGTGTTAGTATCCTGTATTGGTGTTTTTCTTTCTGGCTTACTTCACTCTGTATAATCGGCTCCAGTTTCATCCATCTCATCAGAACTGATTCAAATGAATTCTTTTTAACGGCTGAGTAATACTCCATTGTGTATATGTACCACAGCTTTTTTATCCATTCACTGCTGATGGACATCTAGGTTGTTTCCATGTCCTGGCTATTATAAACAGTGCTGCGATGAACATTGGGGTACATGTGTCTCTTTCAGTTTTATTTTTTCAAAATAGATATAGGAATATTTGGGTTTTGTGGTAATTTTATGTCAGTTTTAGTAAATTGTAATTTTCAAGGAAATCTTCCATTTTTGAAAACTTAAATTTATTGCCATAAAGTTGCTCATGCTGCTGCTGCTGCTGCTAAGTCGCTTCAGTCATGTCCGATTCTGTGCGACCCCATAGACGGCAGCCCACCAGGCTCCCCTGTCCCTGGGATTCTCCAGGCAAGAACACTGGAGTGGGTTGCCATTTCCTTCTCCAATGCACATAACATTTATTTATTATCTTTTAATGTTTGTGAAATCTTTAGGAGTAACTCCTTTTTCATTCCAAATATTAGTAATTTTTATTTTCTTTCTTTTTTCTTCAGTTAGAGATTTAGTTGTAGTTTATTGTTAGCATTTAAGCCTTTGGTTATGTTTTAAATTTATCCAGATGATATTCCTCTTTTCCTTTCTTATCAGCAACATCCATTATTTCTGTCTTCATAGCAGTGCACCATCATAATCTCTGAAAGTCATCTTGAGATGGAAGATAAATTGTCCCATACCACTAGTAGTATCAATAATTTTTTTCCCTGCTATTTTCTTTCTTTCTTTTTGGCTGGGCCACGTGTGATCTTAGTTCTTCAACCAGGAATCAAACGCGCTCTCCCTGTTGTCACTCGGACTTCTAATGCTATATTGAATAAAATGGTTACAGTAAGCAACTTTGTCTTGTTCCTGAACTTAGAGGAAATGTTTTCAGCTCTTCACCATTGAGTTTGATGATAGCTGTGGGCTTGTCATATATGGCCTTTAATATATTGAGGTATGATCCCTCTATACTCTGTGGAGAGGTTTTTTTTTTAAAATTATAAATAGATATTGAATTTTGTCAAAAGCTTTTTCTATATCTATTGAGATGGTCATATGATTTTTATTCTTTAATGTGTTAAAATGGATTACTTCGCAGATATTGAATCATCCATGTATCCTTGGGATAAATCTCGCTTGATCATGATATATGATTCTTTTAATTGTTGAATTTAGTTTGTTCATATTTTGTTGAGGATTTTTGCATCTATGTTCATCAGTGATGTTTGCCTGTAATTTTCTTTTTGTGTGTTTTCTTTGGTTTTAGTATCCAGGTGGTAACTGGTCTTGTAGAATAAATTTGGAAGCATTCCTTTCTCTGCAATTTTTTGGAATAGTTTCAGGAAAAGTGTTAACCCTTCTTTAATTGTTTGGCAGAATTCACCTGTGAAGCCATCTGGCCTGGGCTTTTCTTTGTTAGGCATTTTTTATTACTAATGCAATTTCATTACTGATAGTCTGTTCATACTTTCTATTTCTTCCTTATTCAGTCTTGGAAGATTTTACATTTCTAGGAATTTATTAACGTTTTCTAGGTTGTCTATTTTATGGTGTATAATTGTTTGCAGTAGCTTCTTATAATCCTTTGTATTTCTGTGGTGTCAGTTGTAACCTCTCTTTCATTTCTGATTTTATTTGTTTGGGCTCTCTCTTTTTTTCTTAATGAGTCTCGTTAAAGGTTTATCAATTTTATCTTTTAAAAGAACTAGCTCTTAGCTTCATTGATCTTTTTCTTTTTTCTTTTTAGTTTCTATTTTATTTATTTCCACTCTGGTCTTCATTATTTCCTTCCTTCTGCTATCTTTGGGGTTTGTCTGTTCTTTTCCTAGTTCCTTCAGGTTAAGGTTAGACTGAGAATTTTCTTATCTCCTGAGGTGGACTTGTTTGCTGTAAAATTTCCTTTTAGAACTGCTTTCACTGTGTCCCATGGATTTTGGAATGTTATGTTTTCATTTTCATTTGTCTCCTGGTATTTTAAAATTTCCTGTTTGAGGTTTTCTGTGATGCATTGACTCTCTTTTTGTGGTAACTGTTACATGGTTTTGGTTTGTAGTTACCAGGAGGTTCATTTATAACAACCTATTACAGATGTCTATTTTAAGTGGATGATTTCTTAAGTTTGAATGCTTTACATTTTTACTAACCTCCCCAAATGTTTTATCCTTTTTACATCTGTTAATTTTTGCCTAACTGCTATTGCAGATAGAGATGATTTTTTACTGCTTTTGTCTTTTAACTTTCCTCCTAGCTTTATGAGTGGTTAATTAACTACTTTTTCTCCAGGTTTGCCTTTACCACTGAGATTTATCCTTTTACAGTTTTGTTTATTTATACTTGTTATTTCTTTTAATGTTTGTTGTAAGATCTGTTTGGTGGTGATAAACTCTTTTAGCTTTTTGCTTGTCTGTGAACGTCTTTGTCTCTTCTTCAGAGATAAAGATAAATCTGAAAAATAACCTTGCCAGGTAAAGTTTTCTTGGTGGTAGTTTTTTCCTTTCATCATTTTGAATATATTGTTCCACTTCCTTCTGCAGAGTTCCTGCTGAAAAGTCTGCTTAAGGTCTTATGGGAGTTCCCTTGTACAATACATAACTAGTTGCTTTTCTCTTGCTGCTTTTAAGATTCTCTATTTATCTTTAATTTTTGTCATTTTAACTATAATGTGTCTTGGTGTGGACCTGCTTGGGTTCATCTTGTTTGAGATTCTCTGTGCTTCCTCAGTTCAGTTCAGTTCAGTTGCTCAGTCATGTCCGACTCTTTGCGACACCATGAATCGCAGCACGCCAGGCCTCCCTGTCCATCACCATCTCCCGGAGTTCACTCAGACTCACGTCCATCGAGTCAGTGATGCCATCCAGCCATCTCATCCTGGGTCGTCCCCTTCTCTTCCTGCCCCCAATCCCTCCCAGCATCAGAGTCTTTTCCAATGAGTCAACTCTTCGCATGAGGTGGCCAAAGTACTGGAGTTTCAGCTTTAGCATCATTCCTTCCAAAGAAATCCCAGGGTTGATCTCCTTCAGAAGGGACTGGTTGGATCTCCTTGCAGTCCAAGGGACTCTCAAGAGTCTTCCCCAACACCACAGTTCAAAAGCATCAATTCTTCGGTGCTCAGCCTTCTTCACAGTCCAACTCTCACATCCATACATGACCACTGGAAAAACCATAGCCTTGACTAGGCGGAACTTAGTCGGCAAAGTAATGTCTCTGCTTTTGAATATACTATCTAGGTTGGTCATAACTTTTCTTCCAAGGAGTAAGTGTCTTTTAATTTCATGGCTGCAGTCACCATCTGCAGTGATTTTGGAGCCCCCCAAAATAAAGTCTGACACTGTTTCTACTGTTTCCCCATCTATTTGCCATCAGTGATGGGACTGGATGCCCATCTTCGTTTTCTGAATGTTGAGCTTTAAGCCAACTTTTTCACTCTCCTCTTTCACTTTCATCAAGAGGCTTTTTAGCTCCTCTTCACTTTCTGCCATAAGGGTGGTGTCATCTGCATATCTGAGGTTATTGATATTTCTCCCAGCAATCTTGATTCCAGCTTGTGTTTCTTCCAGTCCAGCGTTTCTCATGATGTGCTCTGCATATAAGTTAAATAAGCACAGGAGGGTATTTATTTCCTTCTCTAGGTTAGGGAATTTTTCAGTTAATATTTCCTTAAAAAAGTCCCTCCTCCTTTCTCTCAATTTTGTCCTTCTGGGGCCCCTATAACATGAAAGTGAGTACACTTGATGTTGTCTCAGAAGTCTCTTAAACTATTGTTGTTTTATAAAATCCTTTTTTTTCTTTTTTCCTGCTTAGCTTGGGTGATGTCTGATACTGCGTCTTCCAAATCACTGATCTGTCCTTCTGTATTATCCTATCTACTGTTGATACTTTCTAGCATATTTTTCATTTCAGTTAGTATAATCTTCACCTCTGACTTGTTCTTCTTATATTTTCTAACTCTTAGTTGAAATTCTGTGTTTTTCCATTCTTCTGAGTTCATTGAGCATCTGTATATTACCCTGGACTCTATATTGGGTAGATTGCTTATTTGCATTTAATATAGTTCTTCTGAGGTTTTGTCTTATTCCTTTGTTTGGAACATATTCCTCTTGTCTCCTCATTTTGCCTAATTCCCTGTGGTCATGTTTGTGTATTGAATAGGACTGTTAGGTCTCTTGATCTTGGAGAAGTGACATTATATAGGAGACATCCTATATGGCCTAGCAGCACACTAGCTCTGGCACTAGACCTGTCTGCTCCAGGGCTGTCTCCTATTCATACCGCATGCTTCCTTATGTTGTGGAAGGCCTAACTGTTAAGGGTATAAGTGGGGCTGGCCCTTGGCCTGTCTGGCTGCAATGCCATGACTCATGCAGTTGTTGTTAGTGCCCTGGTGGGCATGGCAGTCTCCTGGTGAGGCTGGCGTGCAGCTAGGCAGTGCTGCTTCAGGCTCATTGTGGATGGGGCAGCCTCTCTCTGTGTGTGACTGTGTATCCTGGTGGTGCACGGTTGCTGTGGGCCCTCCAGGGGCCAGGGCAAGCCCCCAGCACTATCAGGCCAGAGGGAGAATTCCTAAATGATACTTGCTGGTGATCCTCACAATGGCTACCACCAGCATCTCTGTCCCCAGGGTGAGTCCCAGAGGCTTCCTGCCTCTCTGATAGGCTCTACAGAATCAGCAAGTGGGTCTGACACAGGTGCCTGTCAAACTTCTGCCTCTTTGCTGGAACTTGGACCGTGTGAGCTTCTGCCTGTACCCTTTAAGAGCGTAGTCTTTGTTTCCTATAACCCTCTGTCTCTCCTGAATGGAATCCTAACTGGCTTTCAAAGCCAAACATTCTGGAGGCTTGTCTTCCCAGTGCAAGACCTCCAGGCAGGGGAGGCCAAAGTAGGTCTTAGACCCCGTGCTCCTTGGAGAGAAACTCCGCATGTGTGACATTCTTCTCATTTGTGTGTCACTGACCTCGGGGTTTGGTTTCTGACTAGATTGCATCTCCACCCCTTCTACCTATTTCATTGTCGTTCCTTCTTTGCCCATCGCAGGAGGTGAGTTCAGGGTCTTCCTAGACTGCCATCTTGATCCCACTCCTCCTCCATAGCTTTTATTTATTTATATTACCTCAGTGGCTGCAGACTCAATACAGTGTTGATTAAAAATATCATGGATGTGCTTATATTGTTCCTGATTGTAAAGGAAATGTTTTAATATACGTATCAAAAGTGATGAATTAAGTGTTTTTGTTGAGTATTTTTTCATTTCCAGATGGTTATATTTTGGTATTTTGGTGCAGGCTTTTTTCCTGTTTATGCTATGTATGTGTGTATATAGCTATATATTATGTTATTCTATATATTTCTCCATATCATTATGGAATAAACATGAGTTTGTATTTCTATAATACTGTGATAGTTTTAATTATTGTAGTTCTAGCATATACTTTTATATCTTACAGAACATTTACCACCACCCCTCCTTTTTTCACTTTTTAGTTTTCTTGGCTATTTCTACATGTTTATTTGTGCAGATGAACTTTAGAATAATTTTGTTAGTTTCTCTCCCCTCCTGAATCTAACTCATTAAATATTAAATGGGCTCATTAAATATATTAGATAATTTCAAGTGTATGAGTATGAAAGTCAAGTGAGTGACTCATTATTGTTTCCATTTTCATCATTAGGATTACATCCCTACTGTCTCTATCCTTTGTAATCCAGGGATGAGAGCACGTCATTGGAAGCAGTTATCAGAAATTGTAGGCTATGACTTAACTCCAGACTCTGGAACTACACTGAGGAAAGTTTTAAAATTAAACCTTGCACCATACTTGGACAAATTTGAAGTGATAAGTGCAGGTGCAAGCAAGGTAAATGTGCGGAACTACTGAAATACCTTATTCGATGAGTTTGTTAATTAAATAATCATAGTTTTAGTTGTGGTTGAATGCATAGTTCAGGATAGCAGTGGGAGAAGCTGGGGAAAAGTGGTAGAAGGCCACTCGTATTTTCTCCCCACAAAGTCTATACTTCTGTATGATTCCCTTGTCCTGAATCCAGAGTAGAAATGGTTCCTTTGACCTCTTCTTAATTCTGCCACACTCTGATATGCGTGGGTGATGTGCTAGTTTTGATATGTATTTTTTTCCATTGAGAATCGAAATGGATGCCTGTGTATGTGGCATGTAATGTGTATGTATTCTAGGCAGAGGAAGTATGGCCCTGTAGTCTTCTTGAATACACTGAAAACATCTTCAGACTGTAGACTGCGAAAAGGCACCTCAGGGAAAATCCAGCAGGTCTTTCATACTGTTGTCTGTTTTGATACTGATAGCTTTGAAACAAGTGAACTTTTTAAAACTACATTGTCATTCACCATAGGAATTGTATAGTTGTTTAAAACCTTTTCTAACTTAAAGACAGTTGCAGAATATCTTACAAAAATGCACCAGATGCTTACTAAATTCACTAGGGCAAGTCCATATATATAGTAAATAAGATTCCTTATTCATCATCCCATTCCTTCTTTTTTATCCTGTTTAGGAATTTTCATTAGAGAAAGCCATGCATACAATGATGGGAACTTGGGATGATATTGCTTTTCATATAAGCTTATATCGTGATACTGGAGTCTGTATTCTTTCTTCAGTAGATGAGATTCAGGCTCTCCTCGATGATCAAATTATAAAAACTCAGACAATGAGAGGCTCACCGTTCATCAAACCATTTGAAAAGGAGATCAAGGTTTGTTAAATATGATAATCAACTCCCGGTCATTTATAAAGATTGAAATTTATTACATATTTACTCTTGTGGGAATAAGTAAGTTTGTCGGATGGCTTTGTTGAAGTACAGGAACAGATATCTACCTTAAAATTAATGTGAAAATATATAGAACAGGTGAGACATTAATGATTTTGAAAAGAACAAAAGATGTTTTATTAAGAAAAATCTTCTCCAATGACAGTGATAGATTTGGAAGGAAAACAGTTGGTATTATTTAATCTAACTTTAGATAGCCTAGGCCCTGTTTCATAGTATATTCTTGTAACTTGTAGTGAAGTTCTATAAACTGTACTTTATATTTGAGAACTAGCTTGAGAACCATTTAGAATAATTAATGAATTATTTTCCACTTAAGAAAACAAGTGATATTTGAGACTGTAAGATAATTTAATGTCATGACCTTATAGTTGATGTGAGTAAATACAGATTATTTACTGTAAATAAATAAATTATAATAACTAGGAGCTTTGGTATTAATATTCTAACTGGAGACTATATAAAGTGGAAAAAAGATCAGCAACAACTGGGTTTTCTCCCTAGTATTTATTGACTTCTAAATATGTGCCAGATACTACTCTAGGAGCTTTACATTTATTAACTCATTTAATCCTCAGAGCAGACGACCAGGGTAGGCACATTATTATCAGGATTCATGGATAAGGAAACCAAGGATAGAAAATTTACCCAAGTTCACACAGCTAAAAATGACAAAGCTGAAATTCGAAATAAAGCAGTCTGGTTTTAATTTAGGCATAGTGTTGTTATGGGGCACCTTCCAGTTCCAGTTCCAGTTCAGTCGCTCAGTCGTGTCCGACTCTTTGCGACCCCATGAATCACAGCACCCCAGGCCTCCCTGTCCATCAGCTTTGAATATTTGTAGAAGACAAAGAGTTATGTTCTTCTAAAAGGATATAACGCTGCACATCTTGCCTTGAGTCAGGTTGACTTAACCCTTTCCTGATAAGATGTCTTTTGCAAGTACCTCTTCTTTGACAAAGGAGAATTTATAAGACAAATTTGAAAGCTCTCTTAGAGGTTTTCAAACAAAAATGTGAGGCCAATCTCTTGATATATAGTATCTCAGGCCATAGATTTAAGAATCAAAGAGAAATTATATACATGTTCCTTGGCTAACGAAATATCTAATGGATTCTTGGAGATGTGTGGTAATAAGATTCCCCCCTCCAAATTGTGTTGACGTAGAGCAAATTGTGTGGACATTTCTCAACATGGCACTAATGACATTTTGGGGTAAATAATTCTTTGTTGTGGGAGTTGTCCTGTATTTAGCAGCATCCATGACCTTTGTCCATTTGATATAAGTAGAACCCTCACCCCACTAGTTGTGACAAATGAAATGCCTCCAGACATTGTGAAATGTCTTTGAGGTGAGGGCAAAATAGCCCCTAGGTTGATAACCACTGGTGTGGGGCAAGATATATTCCTGAATGCTTTTTAAACTTGAGACAGTTCACTTAGGGATTAGGAAACTGGTCTAAATAACTATAGTCATTTACAGTTGTGAGTTTCAATGATTTAGGAAAACTTCAGACCTCCTAGTTTTTCAAAGCCAGTGTGAGACACCCACAGTGACTTTGAGCTGTTTTGCGCTGATTTAAAATAACAGTGAATGTAAAATGCATAGCCTTTGTTATAATTTACAGAGTTCCTTTAATAACTGGAATTCAGTATAATATGCTTTCCATTAAGGCGTGGGAGGACCGTTTGATTCGAATACAAGAAACGATTGATGAATGGTTAAAGGTACAAGCTCACTGGCTATACTTGGAGCCCATTTTTTGCTCTGAGGATATCATGCAACAGATGCCGGAAGAAGGGCGTCAGTTTCAGACAGTAGACAGACACTGGAGGGATGTCATGAAGTTTTGTGCGAAAGATCCAAAGGTGAAGCATTTGTTTTCTCTCTTTCAAATAAAGGGGAAACCTTTATTTCTAGCTATTACAAAAGGCATTTCACTTTTTTTCCAACTACAGAAATAAAACCTACTCATTGTATACAAACTGGAAAGCTCAGGGAAATAAAAGGAAGCATAAATAATTTTGCTTTTCAGTTCTTAAGATACCCTATTCATAACCCTTTAATATGTATAGTGGAGCTGCTTCAAATGTGCATTTAACTTACTTGGCTTCTAGAATGTATACTCCATGCTTCCTCTTGTAAAGTAAACAGTAAAGGGGACTTCCCTGGTGGTCCAGTGGCTAGGACTCCATGCTTCCAATCCAGGGGGCCTGAGTTCAATCCCAGGTCAGAGAACTAGATCCCACACGCCACAACTAAGACCCAGTACAGTCAAATAAATAAATGAAAATAAATATTTAGAAAAAAATAAATAGTAAAAAAAAATTAATAGTAAAAGGTTTTATTGAATCTTTTAAGAGTATAAAAATAGACTGTTTATAGTTGACATTTGTAAATGTAAAAATTAAATCACAAACAAAACTAGCGTAGTCTTCCCCTCTCATTCAGAATACAGGAAAAATGAAAATATGTATAACAATCATCATTTCTCACTTACAACTATCAACTTTGGGTAAGAATACTTATGGTTTACTGAATTTTAATAGTTTTACATTATGAAAAACTTCTTGACAATTTTTGTAAGTCTTTTGACATCTTAACATTTTTGACGTATAAGTTAATGTTGAGATCTTATCATTATATCTGGTATATAAGTTCTGACCTGAATGAATGGGTCTCTTTTAGGTTCTTGCTGCTACTTCTTTAACAGGTTTACTGGAAAAACTGCAGAACTGCAATGAACTTTTGGAGAAAATTATGAAAGGCCTTAACGCATATCTTGAAAAAAAACGACTTTTCTTCCCGCGGTATGATGAATAATCAATTGTGCTCTCATTAAAGCATTTTCTGAGGTGCAATGAATTATAACTAAAGCTTTTGTATTTGCATGGTTTTTCCTAGTTTTTTCTTCTTATCTAATGATGAAATGCTAGAGATTCTGTCAGAGACCAAAGATCCACTTAGAGTTCAGCCTCACTTGAAAAAATGCTTTGAAGGCATTGCCAAATTGGAGTTCCTTCCCAATTTGGATATTAAGGCCATGTATAGCTCTGAAGGCGAGCGAGTGGAGCTGATTGCACTAATTTCCACGTCTGCAGCTCGAGGTGCCGTGGAAAAGTGGCTCATTCAAGTAGAAGATTTGATGCTTCGAAGTATTCATGATGTGATCGCGGCAGCCAGGCTGGTGTGTTTCCTAGAATTTAATGTATATCCTATATTCTGTAAATGCTTTTTGTTTTTTTAGGAGATTTTTGAATGAGTACCAGTAAATTAACACTTAAGGGTCTTATTCTTTTAAGCCATTTATTACTTTTTTACTCTGTTCCTAACATTATTATTAAAGTAATAATGGTAGTTCAGTTCAGTCGGTCAGTCGTGTCTGACTCTTTGCGACCCCATGGATTGCAGCACGCCAGGCCTCCCTGTCCATCACCAATCCTGGAGTTCACTCAGACTCACGTCCATCGAGTCAGTGATGCTATCCAGCCATCTCATTCTCTGTCATCCCCTTCTCCTCCTGCCCCTAATCCCTCCCAGCATCAGAGTCTTTTCCAATGAGTCAGCTCTTCGCATGAGGTGACCAAAGTACTGGAGTTTCAGCTTTAGCATCATTCCTTCCAAAGAAATCCCACAGCTGATCTCCTTCAGAATGGACTGGTTGGATCTCCTTGCAGTCCAAGGGACTCTCAAGAGTCTTCTCCAGCACAGTTCAAAAGCATCAATTCTTCAGCCCTGTGCCTTCTTCACAGTCCAACTCTCACATCCATGAATTTATAATAATGTGCGACTAGGTGCTCAAAAAAGAAAAGGTGCTATGAGAAAGAATAATAAGGTGTATCTAATTTGGAGTGAGGAAGGTAGGTTGCTAGTGATAGGCTCTTAGAGAAAGTAAAATTGAAACCAAGACCCAAAGGGTAAGTAGGGATTAACCAAATAGAGAGCAAATGGAAGACCATCTAGGGTATCCTATGTGAAGGCCATGGGGTCAGAAAGAACTCAGACATGGGTGTTAAATGCGTGATATGGTTTACTTATTGCTGTTTACACTTAAACAATTACTTTAAAACTCATAATGAGATAAACATTAAAGGAGGATCTATAATATATGAGAGAAATATAATACGTAGGCACTACATGTACCTCACTTAGGCTAATTCAATTAACCTGATCTTGAATGATAATAAATTTCAGTATATTTCTTCCTCTAGGACCACAAAGGAACAGTTGTATAATAAAAATATCATTTTAAAAGGCATTGCAGTCTTCCCTTGTGGGTCAGTGGCTAAGACTCTGAGCTCCTAGTGCAGGGGGCCCTGGGTTTTAATCCCTGGTCAGGGAACTAGATCCCACGTGCAGTCTTACATGCTGCAACTTAAGTGCTGGCCCAGCCAAATATATATATATATATATGTATATGGCATTGCAGCCTTATATCCAGCAACTCACTTTGAGTAAGAATCCTTTCTCCTTTTTCCTTCACCAAGAGCCCTATGACAATCATCTTGCAGTGTCTATTCTGTTCAGTTTCAAAGTTCTTGCAGAGAAATCTTGACTTTTTCTCTCCATTTTCTATCTATGATTCCAAAGCACAAAGGAAAGAATCAACATTATCCATGAAAGTATTTCCTTAATCCGTATAGAAATTTACCTTCTGTGTACCTAACAATGGCTCATCCATTCTTTGAAACTTAGCCTTCTTTGAAACCTAGGTTAGTTTGTTATTTGTATTTATTCATAAATATTTATAAATATTATAAATGTTTGACATTTTTTAAAATGTCATGGACTGTCCTAGTGTGGGTCAGACAGTAAAGAATGACCTGGGTTCAGTCCCTGGGTTGGGAAGATTGCCTGGAGAAGGGCATGACTACCCACTCCAATATTCTTGGTTGGAGAATTCCATGGAGAGAGAAGCCTGGCGGGCTACAGTCCGTGGTATCACAAAGAGTCAAACAAGACTGAGCCACTAACACTTTCTCTTTTTTCATAAATATTACTAAAAATGCATTTTAATAATTAATATTTATATCCTTATGCTTCCTTTGTGGCTCAGCTGGTAAAGAATCTGCTGCAGTGTGGGAGACCTGGGTTCTATCCCTTAGTTGGGAAGATCCCCTGGAGGAGGAAATGGCAACCCACTCCAGAATTCTGGCCTGGAGAATTCCATGGTCTGTGTAGTCCATGGGGTCACAAAGAATCGGACACAACTGAGCAACTTCACTTTCACTTTCATCCTTATGCTTAATATTCTTATATCCAAGATGGTGTCATTGTATTAAAAATATAGTTTCCAGGGAATTCCCTCGTGGTCCAGAGGTTAGGACTTGGTGCTTTCACTGCCGTACCCTGGATTCAATCCTTGGTCAAGGAACTAAGATCCCACAAGCTATGCAACACAGCCAATAAACAGATAAATATGAGTATACATATGGGTATAAATTCCATTAGTATCAACTTTATACTTTGCTCTGCATTTTTTTCAGCTTTTAATTTAGTTCTATTATTATCATTTACTTTAGAAACAAGTTATTTTAAAATTTTTATTTATTTTTATTTTTTAATTGGTAGAAAATTGCCTTAAAATGTGTTGGTTTGTGCTGTACGACAACATGAATCAGTCATAATTATGTTTATATCTCCTTCCTCTTGAGCCTGTCTCCCCTCCTCCCATCCCACTGCTCTAGAGCATCCCATCCCACAGAGCACCAGGCGGCAACAAGTTATTTTTAAAAAGGCTACCCCTCCAATAAATCCATTTAAATGCCTTTTGAACATAAAAAAGTTTAGAAGAAATGAAAGTATACTTTGAACTCATAGCATAGATTGTTCAATTGTGTATAACTGGACAAATATATAATTGTTCAAATTATATACACTGGTCATACAAGTTTTTAGAAATAATACAAGGGTTCTAGCTACTAAGTCAGTCTAGCTACAAGATGGTGTATTCTTCTTTTCAGTTAAATCTTGGCATCAATATATGTAAATTGCTAGACTGATTTATTTTTTAACCTTAATAAACCCTCATATCTCATTAAAATAGAAGTAATGTGTATATTATGTAGAAAATTGACAACTTCCCACAGCAAAGAAACATAAAAATCCTATGGAAAATAGCTTTCCGAAGAATCAACAATCAGATTCTTCCAGAGATAACTGATTATTGACATATGGGTGCTCATCTTTCTATTCTTTTATCAAGAAACAAATATTTTAAAAATATGGCTTGTAAAAAATTTCAGATCTTTTAAATAGTCATCTAAAATTTTTCATGAATATATTCTAGCCTACAAATGTAACCAATATTGTACTTACTTATTGTTAATCATTAAGCTTTTTTCCTCTTATCACCTTTTAAACTTAGAAATACACTTTAATTATTCAGGCTTATCCAGAATCTGCAAGAAGAGACTGGGTTCGAGAGTGGCCTGGCCAGGTGGTACTTTGTGTTTCTCAAATGTTCTGGACCTCTGAGACACAGGAAGTTATAAGTGGTGGAACAGAGGTAAAGCATATTTTAAGTAACATTCTTTTCTACATGCTATATATATATATATTTTAGTTAGCTTATTTATCATTTTCAAGGCCAATCTTCCTCCACTTTCTACATGTAGCATTAAAAGTGCACAGTTATTTGAAAATTGGTTCTTAATTTTATTATGCATAGACAAAAGTTATTCTGTTCTAGAATTCATTTTTATACTGAGCCACATTGTAAAGTCAGAATCATTTTGTTAAAGAATAAATGTATAAAATGCACATTTTGGCTACTATATAATGTTAGTTTAATTGCTTTTTTATTTTGTAGGGATTAAGGAAGTACTATAAGGAACTTCAGAATCAACTAAATGATATTGTGGAGCTGGTAAGAGGAAAACTATCGAAGCAGACCAGGATTACTCTGGGGGCTTTGGTTACTATCGATGTCCATGCTAGAGATGTGGTCATGGACATGATTGATATGGGTATGTGACTTCTTCTTAATATTGAAGATAAAATATTGATACTTTCTAGAAACAAGAACTTATACTATATGTCTTTTTCTCTCAGCAGAATTTATTTTATAGGATCTTTTCTATAAATTAGAAAATGTGAATTATTTTAATGTTAATATTTTTGTAAACAATGATAAAATATCTAGTTTTTAAATTATTTCCATTTCAGAATTATGTGTCTTGTGTCTTGTTTTACTTTATTCCTTCCAGGTGTCTCACACGATACAGATTTCCAGTGGCTTGCTCAGCTTCGTTATTATTGGGAATATGAAAACGCTCGAGTTCGTATCATTAATTGCAACGTAAAATATGCTTATGAATATCTTGGTAACTCACCTCGACTTGTCATTACTCCTCTAACTGACAGATGTTACAGAACATTGGTATGGGTTTAGATTATTTTAATTTACACATTAAAGATTACTATTTGATTTGGTATCATATTTTCTTGTCCAAATTTAACATGGCTATCCTCATTTCGTTCTCTTGTCTGTATAGTTGACTATAGCTATAGTCAAAGGAAGGATAGCTTCCTTTTCTAATCCCTTTATGTAAAGTTATAATAATGAATATTTACTTCTGAGTGGTTTAGTAGAACATGAGTGTGTTTCAATTCTGTTTGAAAATCACAAGCCACTCCCTTTGGGGATAATTAGAAAAAGGAAGGTACTGGAGATTTAAAGAAAAAGCCAGAGCTTCAGGAAATGACATCAGTTTTTTCAGTGGAGTTCTGGGAGAGATGACAAGATGAAGGAAGTTCCTTTGAGCCTTAGAACTCTAAGTTAGTGTTGTTGAATAGGAGAGGGAGAGCTGAAGTGTGAGCAGGTGATGCTGAGGGCTGCCCTTGTTGGGAAGCTATGGAAGATAAAGCCATGACTACAAAACAAACAAGCAAAACACCTCTGGGAAGAGTGTTGTCAGATAAAATACAAGACTTTCAGGTTAATTTGAATTTCAAATCAACAGTGGAAAATTTGTTAGTAGAAGTATGTCCTAATTATTACGTGGACATACTTATGCTAACAGTTTTCCATTGTTTGGCTGATTTTCAAATGTAACTGGGCATCTTGTATTTTTATTTGCTAAGTCTGGCAACCCTATCTGGGCTTTGAGGAGGAGACTCAAGAAACAACCTAGAGGGGCAGGATGGGGTGGGAGGTGGGAGGGAGGTTCAAGAGGGAAGGGATGTATGTAAACCTATGGCTGATTCACGTTGGTGTATGGCAGAAGCCAACAAAATATTATAAAGCAATTATCCTTCAATTAAAAACAAAAAAAGAAACACCAATCCACTTGTACTAAGTAAGTGAAAGTGTCTTTGAGTTGTCTGTAAGCAGAGATAAAACAGGGATTATGGGGCAAATGATTGTCTAGGGAATGTTCTCAGTAAAAGCCTGTAAGAAAATGAAGAAAGCAGAGGGGGAAGCTGAGCAAGGATGTGGTTTCTGTGGATGTACGGCCTAACCTGATCTCACGGGGAGCTTTGGAGCATGAATGGCATCACAGACATACTTCACTTTAAGGCAAAGAGGTCTAACTTTTCTATCCCTTTATTGTCACCGGCTATGGGTCCCTCCTGAGGCTAGGGGTGTGAATAAGCATTCAGATGTTTGTGACTGAGGGAGCTCCTGACTGAGGGCAAACCTCAGGAGACAAGGACGATCGGGAGCTATTTGGAGATGACACCCACAGCAATCGGAAGGACGGAAGCAATGACCAGTAAAAGAATCTGAGGAAGATTGTAGTGCATCTATGATAAAATATTTCACCAAATCCTCTTTCTCGAGAAGCTACTGGAAGGGCAGACTGTGTCTGTCTTATCCTCTACTCTAGTGATGAACAAGTACCTAAGTTACTCCCTAGGATTTGTTGAGTAAATGAATCTCAAGCTGCTGTGTCCTATCTCAGAGCTCACTGAAGTGAGCTGTGAATATTTGTAAGGTGGACCCTAGCAACATTGAGGTATAAAATCAAAATCACGTTAAACACTTGTATAAAACACTAAACACTGGAAAAATCTCCTACTGTAGTTAATATCCATAATAAAGAGAACACATTTATAAGCATTTTTTGGACATTTTAATAAAGAAAGGAGAGTCTGAGGTTTCTAGCAGTCACATTCATGGACATTAACAGTATAGTATTTACTACAAATTTATGATGGGTGAAGTATCATTGATACTGCATGTATTTAATAAGCTGTCTCTGTTGTTTGATTTTAGTAAAGGTGAAAATATTTAAGGTTTTCATAGGACTATTAATTATTTTTTAAAATGTTTAGTTTCTTAGAGCAGTTTTAGGTTCACAGAAAAATTAAGCAGAAGGAATAGAGTTCCCATATACTCCCTGTCCCGCCATATATATAGTCTTGGCCCTTTGACCCTATTTTATCTAAAAGCAACTAAGTTTCACAAACTCTCACAGAGTTTTTCATGAAACAAACTTCATAGTTAGAGTTGACTGTAACTTGTATGCTTCTTAAAATTTCCAGCCATTGTTATAATCACTGTGCAGACTCAGAAAGAATTCAGATGCTGCTGATATTACTCTTAAGGAACTTAAAAACTGAGAGAGGGAAAAAAATAAACTTAGTTAACTGTAATATAAGTGTTACTGAACTACGTTCATTTGCCTAACTCATCACAGCAAGCCAAACACTGAAATGCTGAGGTTTGCAGCAGAGAAAGTGGTTATTCACAGAGCAGCCAAGCAAGGAGACAGGAAAACAACTTAGATCTCCCTTCCTGAAGGCGAAGGGCTCAGGGTATTCATGGGATAACGCTGAAGTATGGGAAGCATGGGGAGGCTGTTGTCGCTCTGCTCTCATGCAGCCAGGCCACAGGCTTTTTTTACATTTGCTTCTTCTCAGCAAAGCTCAGAAAGGAGTGGAGTTAGCTTGTTCTGAGGGTGGAGTTTTCTGCCTCTGACATCAAAAGGTCACTGAGCTGACACTTGCCCCTGTCCAGATGGAGGTTCGGTGTTCTTAACGCTCTTAATCAGCTCAAGCTTGATTTGACACAGAAGACTCCAGATTTGTAAAAGACAACTTGGGCAACCACCCTAGTGCCCAGGCTACGCTTAGAGGATACGCCAGCTTATATAAAAACAATAAGAGTGGAGTCCAGTAGGCAAAGGCAGGTCACAGTTTGCCATGCATCAGTGGATGACTGGTAACTGGTTTCACAATGAAGGTGATGCCACTGGTAAGAGAAATACAGAGCGGTGCTATGGGGATGGAGACAATGAAGAACATACCGAGAGTGGAATGCGACAGCCAGGGTGAATCATAGACGAACGGATATAGTAGGGCATCTCTTTATGTTCCCATTGATGGGCCTCCATGTGTTACCCTCAGCTTTTGGTGTTTTCTCTCCTTGCATCTCGCTATCAAGATCATCATAATTGGTCTCTACAAACATTTCTGTAAGCACTTCTTTTTAAAGTGACATGTTATTTTTAATGTTTATTTCTTTCTTTTTGGTGTGCTGCACAGGATTTTTCTCTAGCTGTGGCTAACGAGGGCTACTCTCTAGTTGCGGTGCACGAGCTTCCCACTGGTGTTGGCTTCCCTTGTCGCAGAGCAGAGGCTCGAGGGCACTCAGGCTTTAGAAGCTGAGGCTCCTGAGCTCCAGAACACAGGCTGTAGTTGTGGTGCATGGGCTTACTTGCTCTGAAGCATGCGGGATTTTGCCAGATCAGGAATTACCCTCATGCCTCCTGCATTAGCAGGCAGATTCTTTACCGTTGATCCACCGGGGAAGCCCTCCCTAACCACTTATAATTAAACATTTCTGATCAAATGTTAACACTTCAAGGCTGGATTCTCTTTGTTTTTAAAAAGGCAAATGGAATACATATGAAGTATTAGATGAAAAGGAGATTTTCATACATTTTAACTGTTTTTAGATCCTTTAAACCACTTTTTCTTGTTGCAGCTACAGAAATGAGTTCAAAAAATCAATGATATATGTAATTGCATTACTGTCTCTGAAGCTACAAATAAGACTGAGACCATTTTATTAATATAAGCAATTGTCCTGTTATAGAGTTTTTGTTTGTTTTCAGTTAAGCGTGGATTTCTTTTCACATTTATTTTTCTTTTCAGATAGGTGCCTTCTATTTAAACCTTGGAGGTGCTCCAGAAGGGCCAGCAGGCACAGGCAAAACGGAAACCACCAAGGACTTGGCTAAAGCTCTTGCTGTACAGTGCGTGGTATTCAACTGTTCAGATGGGCTAGACTATCTAGCAATGGGAAAGGTAAAGTTACATATTAAATATTACAAGTAGTTTATAGTTAGGGCTAACTGGATAAGCCGAAGCAAATTCATATTTAAAACACCGATCATGGTTTATGCATTATTTGAACTCTTTTTTTTTTTAATGGGTAAAGGCATTGTTTTTATCCCTTTGGGGTTTTTCTTGAGCTTAACTTTCAATTTTGACTTAAAAGCTTTGCAAGTTTCTCACATGGTAAAGAATCTTCCTGAGATGTGGGAGACCGGAGTTCGATCCCTGGGTCGAGAAGATCCCCTGGGGATGGAAATGGCAACGCTGTCCTGTGTTCTTGCCTGGAGTACTCCATGGACAGGACAGTCGACTTGCAAAGAGTCGGACATAACTGAGCCACTAACACACACGCTTCAATTTTGACTTAAACGGTTAAATGTTTATTTTCGTAAAAGATGCCCATGCCTACGAAAATCATCGTTTTTCTTGTCCTTAGTTTTTTAAAGGATTGGCTTCCTCTGGTGCTTGGGCTTGCTTTGATGAATTTAATCGAATTGAGTTGGAAGTGCTGTCAGTGGTAGCTCAACAGATCCTTTGCATTCAGAGAGCCATTCAACAGAAGCTGGAAGTGTTTACTTTTGAAGGGACAGAACTTAAACTCAATCCAAACTGTTTCGTAGCTATTACCATGAATCCTGGCTATGCAGGACGTTCTGAATTACCAGATAATCTTAAGGTAATATATATTTTTTAAAGAGTGTAAATTTGGTAATCAGTATAATCTACTCAAAATGGTACACTTCTCTCACATGTATTTGTAATCTCCCTTTTACCTTTTCCATTTGCTGTAAGGTAAACCTGTAAAGACTTTTTTTAATGTCTAAAAAAAATTAGAATATTAGAATACATAAAACTGCTAAAATGCTACTGAACAAATTAAAGAGTTAGTGAAAAGGTCCTGCACTGGGGGAATAAACTTGAATATCAGCTCATTATCTTTGGGTGCTTATGCTCAGCTTTAAAACTTGTTTTCTTTATGTAAATAAAATATTTCACTTGTTTCATGCTTCAGGTGCTTTTCAGAACAGTGGCTATGATGGTTCCAAACTATGCCCTCATAGCAGAAATCTCCCTCTACTCCTATGGGTTTCTGAATGCAAAACCTCTGTCTGTGAAGATAGTGATGACCTACAGGCTCTGCTCAGAGCAGCTCTCGTCACAGTTTCATTATGACTATGGAATGCGAGCAGTAAAAGCAGTTTTAATAGCTGCTGGAAACCTAAAACTAAAATTTCCAAATGAAAATGAAGATATTCTTGTAAGTATTAACTATGTATGTTGTGAAAGTTTCCATTAAAAAATAATTTTTTTCAGCAAGGTTGATTGTGAACTATATAGATAGGCAGATAAAAGTTGTTGTTTTCAGCCTTTTTATGTGGGGTTGAAATGACAGTCTTGAGGTTCTGGTTTTCATTATAATTTACAGGAATCCAAGGACCTTTCTGTTTGATAAGTGTAGTGTTGGCTTTTTAGTATAGGGATTCCATGAAATAATATGAAACAAACTTTGACTTTGGTGAGATGGGGGCCAGAGGAGGGCCAATACTGGCAATTAATCTGTATCGCACTTTTTGATTGATTTTTAGCTTCTTCGATCAATTAAAGATGTAAATGAACCAAAGTTTTTGTCACATGATATACCCTTATTTAGTGGAATAACTAGTGACTTATTTCCTGGTGTTAAACTTCCTGAAGCTGACTATCATGTAAGTAAACCTCTGAGAATGACTTGTTCTTCAAAGAAATTCACCTGGTGACTCAGCAGTTTTTCGAGCTTTATTAAACGAGTGAATTATTCTGTTAGGAAGATAAACCTCTGTTTTGGCCACTCTGGTTAATAAGGAGGAGTAAATTTCAGTGTGTGTGCTCAGTTGTTCGGTCGTGTCTGACTCTTTGCAACTCCATGGACTATAGCCTGCCATGCTCCTCTGTCCATGGGATTTCCCAGGCAACAGTCCTAGAGTAGATGCCGTGCCCTTCTCCAGGGAAATTTTAGTGCTTTATGTTATATGATACCAGGGTTAACAAGTTTCAGGTCAAAGATGTTACTATAAAAGAACACATTTTATTTCCTGTATTCTATCTTGTGATTTATAATATTTACTACTAAATATACTTCCCTGGTGGCTCAGATTGTAAAGAATCTGCCTGCAGTGCAGGAGACCTGGGTTCGATCCCTGGGTCAGGAAGATTCCCTGGTGAAGGGAATGGCTCCCCACTCCAGTATTCTTGCCTGGAGAATTCCATGGACAGAGGAACCTGTAGGGTTACAGTCCATGGGTCTGCGAAGAATTGGACACAACTGAGCGATTAACAGAATGTCAATCTCAACCTGATAAATGTGTCTTTTAGTTTTTCAGGGTTCTCTGAGAAACTGCCAGATTTCTCCTTGTAGGTTTCTAGGTCCCCCAGTGAGAAGGGGACATGTACTCCAGTAATCCCTCTGTTCCCATCAGTTACCTCCCAGACAGGATAAAAGCCTGGTTGTGCAAAAGTGGGGGCTAAGTTTGTACCTGATTGGAGCACCACTGGGGAAAGCAATGGTGCTTGTTAACCCTGGTATCATATAACATAAAGTACTAAAATTTCCCTGGAGAAATGCATGGCATCCTACTGGGGTAACTGATTTGGGGGTTTCTATTTTGACAGGGTAAGGTTGGGGAGCAAAAGCTGAAGAAGATGGTGAGAGGAAGAAACGGAGTTTGAGAGAGGGAGTCCATGAGAAGATGTAGCTCCAAATCTTTCGGGGGCAACGCAGAAATAGAGGCTTAACACAAACAAGACTCACTCAGACTTTTTTCTTCCTAATTTAATTTTATACTGGAGTATACTTGGTTTACACTGTTGTGTTAGGCTTCCCACGTGCTGCTAGAGGCAAAGAACCCCCCTGGCAATGCATGAGACACAGGAGATGCAGGTTTGATTCCTGGGTCTGGAAGTTCCCCTGGAGAAGGAAATGGCAACCCACTCCAGTATTCTTGCCTGGAGAATCCTAGGGACAGAGGAGCCTGGCGGACTACAGTCCATAGGGTCGCAAGGAGTTGGACGCAACTGAAGCGATTTAGTGTGCATATGTACAGCTAAGTGATTCAGTTATATATGGATACGTATATCCATTCTTTTTCAGAGTCATTTCCCATATACGTTATTACAGAATACTGAGGAGAGATCCCTGTCTATGTATTAGTAGGTCCCTCTTGCTCATCTATTTTATATAAAGTAGTGTCTAAAGTTAATCACAAATCCTAAATGATCCCTCACCTCCACGTGTCTCTCTCACTTGCCGCCTGAAACCACAAGTCTACTTTCCAAGTCTGTGACTCTGTTGTTATTTTGCAAAGAAGTTCATTTCTATCATGCATTTTTTCTGAAGGATCCACATAAAAGAGATATCACATATTTGCCATTCTCTGTCTGATATTTGCCATTCTCCTTCACCTAGTGTGACCATCTCTCTATGTCCTTCCATGTTGGGGCAATGACATGGTTTCATTCTTTTTTTAAGGCTAAATAATATTCCGTTAAGTGTATGGACCACATCTTCTTTATCCATGCAGACATTTAAGATGCTTCGGTGTCTTGGTTATTCTACATAGTGCTGCAGTGAGTTTTGGGGTGTGTGTACCTTTTTGAACTATGGTTTTCTTGGGGTATTTTCCCAGAAGTGGGAGTGCCAGATCAAATGACACCTTTGTTTTTCCTTCTGTGCTTCACAGCACTACCAATTTGCATTTCTTCCAGCAGTGTGCAAAGGTTGCATAGGTTGCATGGAGAATTCCATGCCCTCTTCAGCATTTGCTATTTGGAAACTTTCTGATGACGGCCATTCTAACTGGAGTCAGTTGATAACTCATCGCAGATTCGAACTTGCAGTTGTCTAATAATTGGCTTATCATTGGCTAAAACTTAACAACAGTATAAATAAAATATACCTCTTGAATTTTCTTCTTGAAAACCAGCCCATTCAAAAATTCTTTATCCATGATCTTTGTGAGGACATTTCTTCAGGGGCAGGTATTATTTCTTTGCAGCAATGCAAATCTTGTGGATGTTAACTATGATAGCAACAGGGAGTCAAGTTGCTGTTATGAGAAACGGCCACAAGATGGGAGTACTTCCCCATCCCCAATCTGGAAAATAGACTTGGAGCCTTTTAGACAAATTCATGTTGCTGATGGTAAATGAGAACGGAATGGGGGCAGAACAAAGACTCGAGGGCTTGTGTCTCTTTACCTCTGCCCCTCTTCCTTACCTATTCGCCTCCTCCCACCCCTCTCAGCCAAAGCCCAAGCCCTGCAAAAGCGTTTTGCCAAGAGTATTGAGGGTCAGTAGGTAGGGTGACTCTAAGCAAACTGGCTTTACCTGGGACCACACCACGAGGAGCTCTGGAGGGTGAAGGTTCTGAGAGATCTTCCTGGCATGCTGCTCCACTGTCCTTTGGAGGCATGAGTCTTGGCTTACCTGAAAAGGGCCCATCTGCATGCCGAAGCAGAGGTTTAATTCAGAGGAGACCAGGCACTTTTGGTAGAAGTGGGGATCATTTGCTGGCATGACCTCCTGAGCAGCCTCAGACTCACAGCACTCCTGCTTTGGGAGCTGAGTTTACTCAGGTCTAGGGATAAGAAACCAGCTTGGGTGACTCAGGTCCAGGAGAATAGAATAGACGTTCTTTGCTCTTATGGCTGTTGCGCTTATGTGGATCTTCTATTGCGGTGGAGTCGACATGCATCGTTCTCTTTGTTTGCGTTCTTCAGCTCCTTGATTCACTTCTACATAGGCCTGTACCTACGACTTTTCAGATTCTCATCCCATGATGGTATTGCAGAGTGTTGAGTCAAATTTCCTCGGCCCTTCTGTGGGTCTTCGGCTATGATATATTTTTATGTGCATTTCCAGTAGTTTGGGGCCTCCTCATTGATCCTGCTCCCTGCTTCCCCCTGCCAACCTCCCCATCTGTGCCTTGGCAATGGTATGTTTCATATGTAAGCCTGTGAGCCTGATTTTTGTGTGGGACACTAATGGGTTTTGATCATGTTTTAGATATCACCTGTAACTGAAATCAGTCATACTTGTGTTCTGTCTGCCTCACTGGACTTAGTGTGAGCCTCTTCTGGTCCATTGAGTTGCTTAAAACAGCATGATTTCATTGTGTTTCTGGGCTGAGTAACTGTCCACTGAGTATGGGTGGCATGCCTTCTTTCTCTCTTCGTCTGTCCTCAGACACTTGGGTCGTTTCTCTGCCTTGGCTGTTGTAAATAATGCAGACACGACCATTGCAGTGCCTGTGACTTTTGCAAGGATGCTCTTCTCTGGATATCCTTCCAGGAAGCGATACACAATCTTGTGGTAGCTCCGTTTTTCTTTTCTTAATCAAACATCCAGACTGTTCTCCAGAGTGACTGTTGCCAGTTTACAGTCCCACCTCAGCATTGGAGAGTTCCCTATTCTTCCCTTACTCCACTCCCCAGACCTGGGGGGCCTTTTTTGAAGTGTCGATTTTGTAATGATTGCTGCCAGAGGATGCCTGGGTGTCTTTGTCTTGGGGTCTTTCTCCTCCTTAGAGATCCTGAGCATTTTCATTTCAGGTGATTTTTCTCTGTGACAAAGAGTGTGAATAAAATGTGGCTGTTGAAATATGCATGTGGAGGGTCTGCTGTGTTTTGAGTTAGTTTTCATTAGGTGCCTCCATGAACCTTTCTTGATGGGGAAGGTCATCTGCATCTCCAATCCTGTGAACCTCAAGTACTCTGCAGCCATGCCTTCTCGTTGCAGTTTCAGAAAATGCCCACAAGGCGGCAGCACTTCCTCATGCCCCACTTCGTTCACTGGGCCATCCTTCCTGGGTTGTCAAGGAGAGTGGAAGGGCTTGTGTCTCTACCTCTGCCCCTCTTCCTCTACCCCTTCGCCTCCTCCCCCGACCACCTCAGTCAATCCCCAAGCCCCAAGCCCTGCAAAAGTGTTATGCCGAGGGTCCTGAGTGTCAGTTGGTGGGCCGACTGTTAGCAAGCTGGCTGTAATCAGGGACCACAGCCCCGGGAGCCCTGGAGCCCTCTCTCAGAGCTCTTCCAGGCACACCTCTCCACCGTCCTTTGGCGGCTTGAGGCTCAGCTTAGGTGAAAAGGCCCCACCTGCATCCTGCGGTGGTGGTTTCATTCAGAGGGCACCCCCCAGCCAAGTTCTGATGGAAGCGAGGCTCCTTTGCTGGAGCCTCCCGAGCACGTCCTCCCGAGCAGCCTCAATCCCACCCCAGTCCTGCTTTGGGAGCCGAGTCTGCCCAGGTCTAGGGTTGGTCCAGGCCCCAGGGGAATTGCTATGGTTAGACGTCCACTGTTTTTTCTTATTTGAGTCTGCCCAGTGTACTGTGTTCTTTCTCCTCTGGTTGTTATAAATGTTTTCTCCGTTTCCGTTCTTGACCCTGTGCCAAGTTTTGTTCATTTTGTACTTACCCTGCTCGGTATTTGCTGCACTTCTGCTATCTATGTATTACTTTCTTTCTCCAGAAAATTCTTATTATCTTTTAAAGTATTTTTTCTACCCATTTTTCTCTCCCCTGTCCTTCTGGGGCTCCAGTTACATGAATTAATATTTTTGACTATTTTATATTGTCTCACATGTCTCTTATGATCGGTTTCTGTTTTTTCATTGTTTTTATTATCTGTGCTTTAGTTTGGATACTTTTATTGACTTGTCTTTAAGATTTAAGGTCCTTTCTTTGGCTTTGTTCAGTCTACCAATGAACTGTTAATTTTATCAATTTTATTTTTTTCACCTTTATTTTATCCAGTTTGATTTTATGAAAAGGTCTCATTTCTTTGCTTAAATTCTTCATCGTTTCATCTGTTTTTGTAATATTGTCTATGTTTTTTTATACATTTACAAAAGTCATTTTTTTTATCAGCTAATTATGACATCTGAGTCATCTGTGAGTTATTTACTATATTTTTCCCCCTACTGATCAACAGCTATTTTTTTCTTATGACTGTTAAAAATTGAGTAGAAAGTAAGAGGGTGAACTGATAGTATTTTCCTGTAGGAAAACCATGTTTTTTTTCTTTGTAAGATAGCTAGGGTTTTTTTTAAAAAAAAACAACATGATTTTTTTCTTTGTGAGCTGCTGATCTTTTCAACCAGGAGTTGACCTGAGCGAGTCTTGCTGCACAAGTATCGATCATTAGTCTGTCTCTGATTTCAAATGTCTTTAGAGTGAGAACTGTCCTAGTCTATGATAGGATCCTTCCTCTAGTAGCATTTTGGGATTAAAAACATCCGAAGCCTAAGAAAATCTCTTTCTGTGGGGGGTTTGTAGCTAAGCCCTTGATTTGTTGTGTCACTTCACACTCAGCAAAAGCATAGGCAGTGGAAAAACCAGCTCTATATTTGAAGCTCCTCCAGATTTATATGTCACAGGAGCCTACATGGTCATTAAAATATCTGTCAATTTCTCCTTACTTCAGCAAACTCCCTCCGCAGTATAGCAGGTCAGTCCAAGGCCTACCTGTCTGTACGCGCTTCTAGAAGTAAGACGAGCAGCTGGTCTGTGTGAAAGGCTCATCCCTTTCTGAAATTTAGTTCCTTTAGGCTTGTGCTCAGTGCTCAGCCGCTCAGTCGTGGCCAACTCTCTGCAACCCCTTGGACTGTAGCCTACCTGGCTTCAGTGGAGTTTTCTAGGCAGGAATATTGGAATGGTTTGCCATTTCTGAAATTTAGTTCCTTTAGACTTACGTGTATCCAAAATGCTCCTGTGTGTTTACAAGTTTTGTAATTTTTGTAACCTCTGTGTGTTTCTATTTACCATAGTGTGAAGGGTTGTTTGGCATGTCCTTCTATATCCTAATCAAAAGTGAAATTCTGGAAAAAGTAATAAGACAAATTGTTTTCATGCAGCATATACCCAATGCTATGATGCCATGATCATTGATAATGGGGAACACTAATTTTTTAGAGTATTTTAATTCTACTTTTTCCTTTCCGAAGTAAAAAAAAGGTTTAAGAAATAGTTTACAAATATAAGAAGACACAATTTTATTATTTCTAAATGAAAAATCTATATTTATAAGACATGAATGATATGATTTATAACAGCATTTTGTAGAAATGCATTCCATTTTTCTTTTATTTTAGGAATTTTTGGAATGTGCTCATGAAGCCTGCAAAGTACATAATCTTCAGCCTGTTAAATTTTTTCTTGAAAAAATGATTCAGACATATGAGATGATGATCGTTAGACACGGGTAAGATTATAGATAGATAGATGCCATAGTTAGCTGTTATTTTTTAGGTTAAACTATTAAAACAACTAAAATTTGTAAACCAAAAGAGTCAGCAAATTTTGCTAGGTGCAGTAGGGAGCAACCCTCCACCCCCACTCTACCCCAACTAATCACCATTCCAGTAACTTAAAAACAACGCTATATTTCTCTCATGCTACATGTCCAAAAAAGATTGGAAAGGAGCGCTCATTCAGTCAGTGATGTAGCACTAATGACCCTCCACAATTTGCCCCTTTGATCATCAAATATGTAATTTGTTCTACTTCATGAACATTAAATACACTTTTACTTTCCCAGGGAGGCAACCCGAAAGTTCCAATCAATGAACCAGACTCAAAGTCTAGAATCTCTAGATGATGTGTAATAGTCCGTGTATCAGATTTGGAAGCTGTTCCTCTTGCTCCAGAGATCTAAAAATAGAAAAGTTATCTGCCTGCACACATCCAATATTATAATAGTGGGTTTACCAGAACATGATTACCGCAGCAAATACTCACATTCAGAAGCTGAACAGACAAAGCCAACACTTGTCAGCAGCAGTTCTGAAATTCAGCAAGGCCTTTTGGACCCTAATTCCAGAGGCAGACTGACTGTGAAAGTACTCCAGTAGTTGGTACAGGCCCTTCCAGGGAGTCAGAATCATTTTATACATAATTTATTGTAAAGGGTATCATTAAGTGGCTCTGGCCATTTTGTATTCATAATTATATATATATATATATATATATATATATATATATATAGCTTTTTTTCCTCCTGAGACAGCCTCCCCTACCAATTGTATAAACTGAGATCCCCATAAAACCTGGGTATACTTCTGTTTGGCTTTGCTCCCCAAGAGGAGTTTTCTGGGAACCTGTCCTCTGTGGACTTTGGTTCAACCTTGTGAGGGGTCTCCCCTCTCCATTTTCTTCCCTGGTCACATTTTCTCATATAATAGAGAAAATTTCCTTGAGAGCTGAAAAATGTTCTCAGCCGGCTCTCTACCTATAGAAAGTCGATGTCTCAAAGGTCATGATTTTTTAAAGGCAGATTTTTTTTTTTTAAAAAACCTCTTTGTATTATATAAATTTTCAAACATATGTAAAAATAGAGGGAATTAGTACAGTCAACCCTCATGCATTCAGTAACTGAATCTTTTTTACATCTTAAACATTCACATTGTGTTTTAGCCTAGACTCATGGTTTCTTTGTCAGTCAATTCTCTCAGAAACTTAATAAGCTCTTTTTCCATTTGATTCCAGGTGTGCCAGGAGCCACCAGAGTGGTCCTTATTAAGTCATACCTTTCTAAACATCCTTGTAGTATCCTTGAACCTATCTGACTTAGTTGGTGGGCCCATATCCTTAATCTGTTTTCCCTAAATTATTTTACCATCCGGAAATGATTGCTGGGAACCATATTAACCTTTCATTTCTTATAATGAAGTGATACAGTGGCCCTGCTCTTGATTTGGTCTTTGATACTAGGCTAAGCTGATCTTTGTTGGTCAAAGATTTTCTCAACTTGTCTCTAACCAGTTGCAGATGAGAATAAATCACCTCATTCAGTCTCCCAAGTCTTTCTCAGCTTTCTCCACTTTCATTCCTGCTTGCAAACTGGCCATATTTTCCTGAGCTCATTTCTTTTTGTAGTTCCTTGTTAAATGCATCCCTCAGCTGCCAATATACACTAATAATTTTCTGTTTACTATCTTTTCCCCCTAAAACCACAATTTCAACAGATTTATTATCTATCTCCCAGATTATCTCAGGGGATATATTTACCAAATCTTTGATCATTCAGTTCAGTTCAGTCGCCCAGTTGTGTCCAACTCTTTGCGACCCTATGAACTGCAGCACGCCAGGCCTCCCTGTCCATTACCAACTCCCAGAGTTTATGCAAACTCATGTCCATTGAGTCGGTGATGCCATCCAACCATCTCATCTTCTGTCGTCTCCTTCTCCTCCTGCCCTCAATCTTTCCCCAGCATCAGGGTCTTTTCAAATGAGCCAGCTCTTTGCATCAGGTGGCCAAAGTATTGGAGTTTCAGCTTCAACATCAGTCCTTCCAATGAACACCCAAGACTGATCTCTTTTAGGATGGACTGGTTGGATCTCCTTGCAGTCCAAGGGACTCTCAAGAGTCTTCTCCAATACCGCAGTCCAAAAGCATCAGTTCTTCGGCACTCAGCATTCTTTATAGTCCAACTCTCACATCCATACATGACTAATGGAAAAACCATAGCTTTGACTAGATGGACCTTTGTTGAAAAAGTAATATCTCTGCTTTTTAATATGCTGTCTAGGTTGGTCATAACTTTCCTTCCAAGGAGTAAGCATCTTTTAATTTCATGGCTGCAGTCACCATCTGCAGTGATTTGGGAGCCCCAAAAATAAAGTCAGCCAGTTTCCCCATCTATTTGCCATGAAGTGATGGGACTGGATGCCATGATCTTAGTTTTCTGAATGCTGAGCTTTAAGCCAACTTTTTCACTCTCCTCTTTTACTTTCATCAAGAGGCTCTTTAGTTCTTCACTTTCTGCCATAAGGGTGATGTCATCTGCATATCTGAGGTTATTGATATTTCTGCCAACAATCTTGATTCCAGCTTGTGCTTCCTCCAGTCCAGCATTTCTCATGATGTACTCTGCATAGAAGTTAAATAAGCAGGGTGACAATATACAGCCTTGATGTACTCCTTTTCCTATTTGGAACCAGTCTGTTGTTCCATGTCCAGTTCTAACTGTTGCTTCCTGACCTGCATATAGGTTTCTCAAGAGGCAGGTCAGGTGGTCTGGTATTCCCATCTCTTTCAGAATTTTCCACAGCATAGCATTAAATCCCAGTCATTAGCCTCTGTTAACAGTTAATTTGCCACCCACAACTTAGCCTCTAAGCCAGTGCCCCTTATTTTAATCTCTCTCTCTTTTTTTTTTAATCATGGCAAAAATACCTTTTTCCCTTCTAGGTACCAATGTCTATCAGTAAGGATGGACTACAGAGAAACAATCTGTACCCAAATCTTAGTGACTTGAGAACAAAGGTGTATTTCTCAATCACACTGTTTTCAGTATAATTTAACAGGGAGGTTCTGCTCATCATAATTATTCAGTTCCCAGGCTGTTGGAGCAGCCACTGTCTCAACATTGTGGGTCACAGCTTGCTAGAGGGAAAAGAGAGAGCTCTGTAAGGTCCCTTATGGGCACTTATCTCTCCTCTACCAAGTAACACTCATCATTTCCATTTATTACACCTTAGTCACCTAGTAGTCCTAAAAGCGGAGAAGGCAATGGCACCCCACTCTAGTACTCTCGCCTGGAAAATCCCATGGATGGAGGAGCCTGGTGGGCTGCAGTCCATGGGGTCGCTAAGAGTCAGGCACAACTGAGCGACTTCACTTTTCACTTTCATGCATTGGAGAAAGAAATGGCAACCCACTCCAGTGTTCTTGCCTGGAGATCCCAGGGACAGAGGAGCCTAGTGGGCTGCCATCTATGGGGTCGCACAGAGTCGGACATGACTGAAAGGACTTAGCAGCCGTCCTAAAAGAGAGCAAGGAAACCTACTATGTGCCAGCAGAGAGGAGATTCAGAGATATTTGGCAAAGAGCACTGTAGCAAGTGAAAATGAGGAAAAGTGAATCCTCTCCATCTTCCTGATTAGGAAACCTCAAGTCATTAAATTTTTTTTCTTAAGTATGCAGTTGTTTCCATTTTCACTTGGAAAATTTTTATTCTCTTTTATAGATAAAGGGATTAATGTTGAGAACTTGATTTAGAAATCAGTTAAATGTAACCACCTTATATCTGAGACAAAGTAATATAATTTCAAAAATTATATGTAGTAATTATCATAGGGTGAAAATTTATATACAAATATATAGGTAAATAATTTAACTTACCATTATTTTTGAGAATCTTATTGTATAATGACTTCTTTTCCTTCATAGTTTTATGTTAGTAGGAGAGCCTTTTGCTGCTAAAACAAAAGTTCTGCATATGCTGGCTGATACTCTAACTCTTATGAATGAATGTGGCTATGGAGAGGAAGAAAAAGTCATTTATAGGACTGTAAACCCCAAATCCATTACTATGGGCCAACTTTTTGGACAATTTGACCCAGTGTCCCATGAGGTAATCCATAGAAGAAACATTCTCTACTCTTATTGACAATGCATGTTAAGCCAAGAAATCTGGAATATTTTTATGTTATCACTTTATAGTTTTTTACAGAAAGCTTTCCAACTCTTCCTTTTTTCCTCCTTAGTGGACTGATGGCATTGTGGCTAACACTTTTAGAGAATTTGCCTTATCAGAAACACCTGACCGGAAATGGGTTGTATTTGATGGTCCCATTGACACTTTGTGGATAGAGAGCATGAACACAGTACTGGATGATAATAAAAAGGTAAACCATCATGATTAAAAGCAAAACAGATGCATAGTATGAGTATACTTAACACTGCTGCTGCTGCTAAGTCACTTCAGTCATGTCTGACTCTGTGCGACCCCATAGACGGCAGCCCACCAGGCTCCCCCGTCCCTGGGATTCTCCAGGCAAGAACACTGGAGTGGGTTGCCATTTCCTTCTCCAATGCAGGAAAGTGAAAAGTGAAAGTGAAGTCGCTCAGTGTTGTCCGTCTCTTAGCGACCCCATGGACTGCAGCCCACCAGGCTCCTCCATCCATGGGATTTTCCAGGCAAGGGTACTGGAATGGGGTGCCATTGCCTTCTCTGTACTTAATGCTACTGAGCTGTAAACCTAAAATGGTTAACACAGTAAATTTATGTTTTTTTTTTAAACCACAATTAGAAAAAACAAAGCAGATACAGACATGCTTAAACATGTTATATGTCCAACAACGAAATCTCAATATTTAAAATGAAGGATGCAGCAAAATGAAAAAGTTTATAAGCTATCTTTTCAGTGAAAACTACGCTGTGGTAAATTCTTTGCTTAGTTTTTTTTTTTAATTAGAATACAAGTATATTAATACTACTGCATTAGCAGGAAGGCATGGTAATGTAATGGGTGATAATAAGTTATGTGACTATAGTCTTAAGGTTTCTTATAGAACTTCAATATTTTATAAGAAAACAAAAACCCTTCTTTTTTGAAAACATAGACTGCTTCAGTGTTTATATGTGGTATATAACCTTAGAACCTGTGAAATTTTAAAAAATAAGAAAATGGAAGTCTTATATTTAACTGAGAGATAACATATGTAAAGTATAAAATGCATACCAAAGTTTAGAATCTATGTGTTTTTTACATATGTGTATACCCAGATAACCATAATATAAATTAAAATACCTTAAATTTATTGCTCCCTACAAGGTTCACTTACGTCCCTATGCAACCTGTACATCTTCCCAAAGGCACAATCGTTATTCTAACGTGTGCTGTGATAAACTAGTTTTGCCAGTTGTTGAACTTGATGTAAATAGAATCATACCATATAATTTTTTCTTTATTTTGGTCGATACAACCACCTATGATATTAATATTGTAGTTCCATTTTATTTATTATCCTTTTAATATCTGTGTTAGTATTCTACTGTATCAATATACCACAATTTATTTTTATATCTAAATGAAATAATTATACTACTAAGTAAGCAAACTAGTTTAATTAACATTCAAACATATACTGTAGTACTTTATCATAGGTGGTTAGTCATTTGTTTATTATTCAGTCATATTGATTGGACTAAGGGGGAAAGCAAACAGACAAGAGATAGTGATGATTCAGAAGAGAGGGTTAATCAGTTTAGTCAAGTCTAAGGTAAGAGAAACCCTAGTAAGACCGTAGGCATTGAGAGAGGGCATCAGAGGGCAGACAGACTGAAACCACAATCACAGACAACTAGCCAATCTAATCACATGGACCACAGCCTTGTCTAACTCAATGAAACTAAGCCATGCTGTGTGGGGCCACCCAAGATGGAGGGTCACGGTGGAGGGTTCTGACAGAATGTGGTCCATTGGAGAAGGGAATGGCAAACCACTTCAGTATTCTTGCCTTGAGAACCGCATGAACAGAATGGAAAGCAAAAAGATAGGACACTGAAAGATGAACTCCCCAGGTCAGTAGGTGCCCGATATGCTACTGGAGATCAGTGGAGAAATAACTCTAGAAAGAATGAAGAGATGGAGCCAAAGCAAAAACAACACCCAGTTGTGGATGTGACTGGTGATGGAAGTAAAGTCTGATGCTGTAAAGAGCAATAATGCATAGGAACCTGGATTGTTAGGTCCATGAATCAAGGCAAATTGGAAGTGGTCAAACAGGAGATGGCAAGAGTGAACACTGACATTTTAGGAATCAGTGAACTAAATGGGTGAATTTAACTCAGATGACCATTATTTCTACTACTGTGGGCAAGAATCTCTTAAAAGAAATGGACTAGCCATCATAGTCAACAAAACAGTCCGAAATGCAGTACTTGGATGCAATCTAAAAAATGACAGAATGATATATGTTCATTTCCAAGGCAAACTATTCAATATCACAGTAATCTAAGTCTATGCCCCAACAAGTAATGCTGAAGAAGCTGAAGTTGAATGGTTCTATGAAGACCTGCAAGACCTTTTAGAACTAACACCCAAAAGGGATGTTCTTACCATTATAGGGGAATGGAATGCAAAAGTAGGAAGTCAAGAAACACCTGGAGTAACAGGCAAATTTGGCCTTGGAGTACAGAATGAAGCAGGGCAAAGGTTAATAGAGTTTTGCCAAGAGAATGCACTGGTCACAGCAAACACCCTCTTCCAACAACACAAGAGAAGACTCTACACATGGACATCACCAGATGGTCAACACCAAAATCAGATGGATTATATTCTTTGCAGCCAAAGATGGAGAAGCTGTATACAGTCAACAAAAATAAGACTGGGAACTGACTGTGGCGCAGATCGTGAACTCCTTATTGCCAAATTCAGACTTAAATCGAAGAAAGTAGGGAAAACCAGTAGACCATTCAGGTATGACCTAAATCAAATCCCTTACGATTATACAGTGGAAGTGAGAAATAGATTTAAGGGACTAGATCTGATAGACAGAGTGCCTGATGAACTACGGACAGAGGTTTATGACATTGTACAGGAGACAGGGATCAAGACCATCCCCAAGAAAAAGAAATGCAAAAAAGCAAAATGGCTGTCTGAGGAGGCCTTAAAAATAGCTGTGAAAAGAAGAGAAGCAAAAAGCAAAGGAGAAAAGGAAAGATATACCCATTTGAATGCAGAGTTCTAAAGAATAGCAAGGAGAGATAAGAAAGCCGTCGTCAGTGATCAGTGCAAAGAAATAGAGGAAAACAATAGAATGGGAAAGACTAGAAATCACTTCAAGAAAATTAGAGATATGAAGGGGACAATTCATGCAAAAATGGGCTCACTAAAGGACAGAAATGGTATGGACCTGACAGAAGCAGAAGATATTAAGAAGAGGTGGAAAGAATACACAGAAGAACTGTACAAAAAAGATCTTCACAACCCAGATAATCACGATGGTGTGATCACTCACCTAGAGCCAGACATCCTGGAGTGTGAAGTCAAGTGGGCCTTACGAAGCATCACTACAAACAAAGCTAGTGGAGGTGATGGAATTCCAGTTAAGCTATTTCAAATCCTGAAAGATGATTCTGTGAAAGTGCTGCACTCAATATGCCAGCAAATTTGGAAAACTCAGCAGTGGCCACAAGACTGGAAAAGGTCAGTTTTCATTCCAATCCCAAAGAAAGGCAATGCCAAAGAATGCTCAAACTACCGTACAATTGCACTCATCTCACACGCTAGTAAAGTAATGCTCAAAATTCTCCAAGCCAGGCTTCAGCAATACATGAATTGAGAACTTCCAGATGTTCAAACTGGTTTTAGAAAAGGCAGAGGAACCAGAGATCAAATTGCCAACATTGGGTGGAACATTGAAAAAGCAAGAGAATTCCAGAAAAACATCTGTTTCTGCTTTATTAACTATGGCAAAGCCTTTGACTATGTGGATCACAATAAACTGTGGAAAATTCTGAAAGAGATGGGAATACCAGACCACCTGACCCGCCTCTTGAGAAATTGTATGCAGGTCAGGAAGCAACAGTTAGAACTGGACATGGAACAACAGACTGGTTCCAAATCAGAAAAGGAATACGTCAAGGCTATATATTGTCACCTTGCTTATTTAACTTGTATGCAGAATACATCATGAGAAACGCTGGGCTGGAGGAAACACAAGCTGGAATCAAGATTGTTGGCAGAAATATCAGTAACCTCAGATATGCAAATGACACGACCCTTATGGCAGAAAGTGATGAAGAACTAAAGAGCCTCTTGATGAAAGTGAAAGAGGAGAGTGAAAAAGTTGGCTTAAAGCTCAACATTCAGAAAATGAAGATCATGGCATCCAGTCCCATTACTTCATGGCAAATAGATGGGGAAACAGTGGAAACAGTGGCTGACTTTAATTTTGGGGCTCCAAAATCACTGCAGATAGTGCCTGCAGCCATGAAATTAAAAGATGCTTACTCCTTGGAAAGAAAATTATGACCAATCTAGACAGTATATTATAAAGCAGATATATTATTTTGTCAACAGAGGTCCGTCTAGTCAAGGCTACAGTTTTTCCATTAGTCATGTATGGATGTGGGAGTTGGACTATAAAGAAAGCTCATTGCTGAAGAATTGATGCTTTTGAACTGTGGTGTTGGAGAAGACTCTTGAGAGTCCCTTGGACTGAAAGGAGATTCAACCAGTCTATCCTAAAGGAGATCAGTCTTGGGTGTTCATTGGAAGGACTGATGTTGAAGCTGAAACTCCAATACTCTGGCTACCTGATGTGAACAACTGACTCATTTGAAAAAATCCTGATGCTGGGAAAGATTGAAGGCAGGAGAAGGGGACAACAGAGGATGAGATGATTGGATGGCATCACCGACTCAATGGACATGAGTTTGCATAAACTCCGGAAGTTGGTGATAGACAGGGAGGCCTGATGTGCTGCAGTCCATGGGGTTGCAAAGCCAGACACAACTGAGTGACTGAACTGAACTGAAGGGTTCAGAGCCTGGTGGAAGGATTGTTTCATATCAGATGAGAGGGTAGCAGGAAAGGGGAATGTGTGGCTTTAATAGTGGAAATTTTGAAGGCAAATTATTTTTTCCTCGTTGTCCTCATGGAGTGATTTATTAGGATTCCATCTCACAAGGCAGTGGGTGGGTGGCAGGGACTCCAAGCCCCTAACAAACCATTTGCATGTGGAGCATGCCAACAGCGCACCTGGTCAAGGACAGACATGGTGCTATAGAGGCGACCTGGACACAGAACATGGGGCAAGTAAGGAGGCTGGGGTGATGGATGGGTAAAGAGGGGCCTAGTCTCCCCAACCCTCGTAGGCAGAGGAGGAAAAATAAGACTCATACTTTTCGTAAAACGCCCATTTGCTGGGTACTTTCTTTCTCCTTATCTTGAAAAATAACACGGGGGAAAAAAAATCTCAAAAGAAAAGAAAGGAATAAAACCGTAAGAAGGGGAGAGATGGGAGGCCAGGGGGAGCCTGACCACGGAGGGCTAGGGCGTCTGCCCCCTGCGCCTCAGCCTCCTCCCTTCTTGGCCCGGGGCCAGGCTCCCAAAGCCCCACCGGTGGGTCCCTGAGAGAAGGTGCGGGGCCTCGGCGAGGTCTCCGGGGGCCAGAGGAAAGAGGCCCATAGGCCTCCTGCTGGGTTCAGTTCGGGTTTGGGCCCAGCGAGCAGGGACGCCAGCTGTGCGGTCTATCTGGGTTCAGCCACCACGGGTCTGGGCCCCAGCAGAGGCCGGCAGTCCCAGGTGCAGCTCGTGGGTTTGATGCTCTCCGGCTGCTCCCGGAAATGCGGGAAGGAGGGCCGTGCGAGGGCGTCCGGGTGCCCGCAGTGCGTCATGGCCTCGTATGGACAGGCGGGTGGCCGTCGGGGGCCTCTGTCCGTCTGGTAGCCCTTTCCAGCCGCCGGGCGACGTCCTTCAGGGATGGATCCTTGGGTAAGACACTCGCCCGGAAGAGTAGATTTCCCAGAGAAGGATCTCGAAACGCCACACGTCTGACTCGGTGGAGAACCTGCTGTCAGGGCCTCGGGGGCCTCCTTCTGGACCGGCAGCTTGCGGGTGCCCTGGGTGCTGGAGGCCTCCTCGGTGAGGCCGGAGCACTGACCTGGGCCACATGGTCCCTCGGACACCGGCACCTCCAGGTGTCCCACGGCCTCGCTGACGTCTAGGGACAGCTCGAGGAGATAGTCTCCTCCCAGTACCGACTGAGCCCTCGCAGGTAGTCCCCCAGGGCCCCTCAGCCGTGTTCTCGGCTACGATGTAGACCCGCCTTCCTCCTCTCCGGTCGGGCCTAGGAGCTGCACCAGGTGTACCCTGAAGTTGCGTCAGGACCCAGGCTTCAGCCCGGAAGGCCCGGACAGGAGCGTCATTCTTAACGGCGACTCTGTTCGTTCCCTCTGTAGTTGCCCAGCATCACGCCTCCAAACTCTCCGTTCCCAGTGGTCTGCACTAGCTTCAGCCCCTTCCTGTTCAGCGCCTCGGTGCCCTCCGTGACGTCTGGCCTGTCCCTCTGATCTGAGGTGCAGTGCTCCTCCAGCTGCCTGAGGTCCATTTGGGTGCTGAGCTTGCTGGCTTGGTCCAAGATGCGGTGGCGTCCCCGGGGCTAGCCGGTGGTCTCCCGCACCAGGACAGGCCTGTCTGGTGGGCACAGCGGCCGCTCTGCCTGCTCCGCGTGGTCTGGCCGTGGAACCAGGCTGTGAAGCTGAGTTCCATGCGCCTTCACGCCCTCCGGCTCCTGGGCGTGGTTGGCTGGGGCGATGCCCTTGTGGCTCACCTTGTTCTTGGCTTTCTACCAGCTGGGGTCCTTGGTGACGGCCACTTGGTGAGCACGTCTTCTTTGCCCAAGGGAGGGTCTTTCTTGGTAGGGCAGTGAAAGTTGTACTTGGCAATATAGCCTGCATGGGAGGGCCAGGCGACCTGAGTTGCTGACATCTTCTCATTAGATCTGGCGTGCCCCCAGTCACAGGAAGGAGGACCTGTCACTTGGTACCACGAGAGCGCTGCCGTCCCGGCCCCCTCACTGCGGGCAGCACCAGTGGCCTGCGGAACAGTCCATGGTGTGGAGAGGGGCCCAGGGGTCCTGGGGGCTGCGGTACAAAGAAGTCTGTGTGCGAAAGAAAGGGGAGGAGAGACAGCCAGCCAGAGGCAGGGGCATGGCTCTGCGCCCGGGTAGAGGAGGGAAGAGAGGTGCGGGGGTGGGGACGGGGGTTGGGAGGGAGCTCGGGGTAGTATACAATGTAGCTGGGCCGGAAACCACAGTAGTTCCACTTGGGGACGTCGCGCTGGCAGCCCAGGGCCGCCCCCGGCCTCTGGATGGGGGCCAAGAGGTCTCGGCGGCCATAGGCTGGCTGGGGTGGGCGAGACAGGAAGCCCGGGTGTGGCCCCGACACCGCGGCAACCTGAATTGCCGACGTGTTGGAAGATTTGACAAATCCTTTGGACGATTTATTTCTTTGTTTGTGAAGCGGTAGACCGTGGTTCTTTGTACACTCGAGAAAGGGGAAGATTTAAATTAGCCATCAAGGAAAATGGAAAAGAGAGCTGTCTAGGAAAAGGAAGAAACATATCTGGGTGTTATGGATAACCCGATGGACTTAAGACCGTGAATTTTAAGCTTAGTGCCGAGGTCTGCCTCTGTGAGATTTTCTCTACCAATCTAAGCACTGTAGATGTAGGTGTAGTTCAGGTTGCTAGACTGGAAATACAGAAAGACTTTAAATATATTGACAGGAGAATGCTAGAAATGCTGGACCATAGAACAGAAGCTACCTAATGAAAGAAGTGAAAACAACAGGGGAATGAAAACCTCTGAAAATAAAGAGCAAATTTAGTAGGAGTCAACGGGTGAGAGAGCTGTATAGATAGGAGACATTATTAAAAGTTAATGACAATTACAAATGTGGAAGCCAAGGAGATTGAGAAAATAGAATAGCTTTAATAATAATGAATAAGATGGTTATTTGGCAGAAAAGACACAGTTGATAAATTCAGTTTTTTACATATTTGATTAAAGAGGAATGTTTTAGATTAAAAGAGACCCAGAGGAGACTGCAAATCCAATGCACGGTCCTTGATTGAATTTTGGTCTGAATAAATCATTTGAAAAGACATTCCTGATACAACTGAGAATATTTGAGTATTGGCTGAGTATTAGATGATATTAAGGAATTATTGGTAATTGTATTAGATGTGATAATCTTATTGTGGTTATACAGGAAAGTCCTTATTTTAAAAGATTAATATTGGCTTATTTGGATGTGAAATGCCACGATATTTGTAATGATCTTTAAAATACTTTTTAAAAAGACAAAGCAAATATGGCAAAATGTTACCATTGATTAACCCTAGAAGATGAGTATATGAATATTCATAGTATTCTCTATTTTTTCTGTTTCTCTTTTTTATTAATAAAAAATCTTACAACTATAAAATCTGTAGTATTTCCAGTAATTTTTAATAACAAAAACTGACATTAGTATAGGATTTTATAGTTTTTTCAATAGATCATGTAGTTCCCGTCTCCCCTCCTTATATGAGAGAAGACAGAGCTAGACTTAGATTTTAGATTTAAGATTTTTCTGGCTTCCATCCTAAGACTTATCCTGTTATATCCTAGGAGGTACTTTAATAAATAGAATAAACTTCTATCTAGGAAGTTTGAGATTTTTTAAAATAAACTTTTCAAAAATTGTTGCCTTCAGCTTTGCCTTATGAGTGGAGAAATCATTCAGATGTCCCCTCAAATGAGCCTCATCTTTGAAACAATGGACCTTTCCCAGGCTTCAGTAAGTTCATAATTTATTATAATAGTAGTCTATCCATTTGTTCACTGAGTCATGTCTTTTTTTCTGTATTGTTTGTTTCTTTATTAAATCTTAAATTATTGGAGTATAGTTGATATACAGTGTTATGTTAGTTTCAGGAATAAGTCATTTTTATTATGTGTCAGAAAGTGAGTTAGGCACAAAAAATACAAAGATGAATAAGACAGTGTATGCTCATTTAGAGAGGATGAGAAGCATGCTAATATATTATATATATATATATATATAGCCTGATATAGAGGTACATGTTAGTGCTCTAAGAATATGGAGGGGGCAAGTGCGCAAGCGAGGAATGGGTAGAGAGAGGACGTGGGAAAATGTTTGAGTGTTTGATCTGGTTTTGAGGGGTAAGACTTCTCTGTGCAGACTGGCTGGAGCTTGGCACTCCAAATCATGACAAGATGTCTTGAAGAGACTTGGAGCCATGACATATCTGGGGATCTGTAGCTGCAGATAGTTTCATCTAGTGTATGTGATGCTATAGAGGAAGACGGGAGCCAGATCATGAAGGACCTTATAAGTGGTGCAAAGAATTCTTTAATAACTACCAGATTGGAAAATGAAAACTTGTCTTTTTTCCTCTAGCCTGCCACTGTAAGCCGCTGTGGCATGATTTATTTGGAGCCCTCACAGTTGGGATGGAAACCACTTGTGTCTTCATGGTTGAATTCACTGAAAGGACCTCTACAGGAACCAGATCACCAAGCTCTTCTGAGAGGACTTTTTGACTGGTTAATACAGCCCACTTTAAAGCTCCGTAAGAAAAGATGCAAGGTAACATTATAATTCTCTTATCTACTCTAATTTCTTTACTTTCCATTTAACTCGACTAAGTTTAAAGTCAGGATGGTAAGATAAATAAATCTTTTCTACTTAGACATATAATATCCATTTTTTTAAAAAATCAAAAGATTTATTATGAACATCCATGATTCATATGCAGTAAGGAAAAATACAGAGAGATCCCACATACACTTCACCTGATTTTCCCCCATGGCAACATTTTGCAAGACAGTATTATAGTATCACAAGGATATTGATATTGATAACATCTACTGATCTCATTTACATTTCCCTAGCTATCCTTGTACTCATGTGTCTCTGTGTGTGTGTCTATATTCACATGCATGCATTTATCCATCAGCATTTACTTGTTTCTAATTTTAATATGTATGCTCAAAGTGTACAAGATGATTTGATATACATACATGTAGTGAAATGAATGGGCTTCTCTGGTGGTTCAGCTGGTAAAGAATCTGCCTGTAATGCAGGAGACCCTGGTTTGATTCCTGGATTGGGAAGATCCTCTGGAGAAGGGAATGGCTACCCACTCTAGTATTCTTGCCTGGAGAGTGAAATGATTATCACAGTCAGGATAATTACCATATCTCCTCAAATAGTTAACACATTTATGTGTATGTGTGTGTGATGAGAGCCCCTAAATCTACTCTGTTAGCAAATCTTCAGTATTGATACATACTGTACAGTATTACTAACTGTAGTTATCATGCTGTACATTAGATCTCTAGACTTATTCATCCTGCATAACTGTAACTTTGTACTGTTCACTCATTTCCCCATTTCTCCCACCTCCTCCCCACTTGTAACCTCTGTTTTACTCTGCTTCTTTTTATGTATTCAGCTTTTAGATCATGCATATAAGTGAGATCATGCAGTTTTTTCCTTTCTGTATCTGGCTTATTTCTCTTAGCATAATGTCCTTAAGTTTTGTCTATGTTGTTGCAAATGGCAGGATTTTCTTTTTTATGAATGAATATTATTCCATTATATATCTACCACAATATCTTTATCCATTCATCTGCCAGTGGACAGTTAGGTATTTCCGTATCTTGGCTGTTGTAGATAATGCTTCAGTGAATATGAGAGCACAGATATCTCCTTGAGGTACTTATTTTATTTCCTTTGAGTGTATACCTAGAACAGGGATTGCTGGATCATATGGTAGTTCTATTTTTAGTGTTTTGAGTCCCCTCCGTACCTTTGCACTAGTAATGACTGGGCTAATTTACCTTCTCACAGCCAGTGTGCAAGGGTTGTTTTTCTCCACATTCTTACCAACTCTAGTTATGTTTCATCTTTCTGATAATATCCATCCTAACAGGAGTGGGGTGATATATTATTGTGGTTTTGATTTGCATTTCCTTAATGATTAGTGAGGTTAACTGACTTTTCATATACCTCTGGACCATTAGTATGTTGTCTTTAATTTCAATATGACTTCTTTCCAGATCATTTACTTTCTCCTAGCTTAATATACAGGTAGACTGTATTTTTGATAAATGTTTGTTGAATAAATAAATTATAAACTTCATTTCTACTATCTCTAGAGCACTGTTTATTCTCTTACTAATTTTCATTTCTCAGAGAATTCAGAATAAGAATATGTTTCACACAATTGTGTAATGTATTACGCTAGACTAAAATATTTGAGAGATTTTTTAAATCATGGCTGTAATTTAAATTCTTTAGCTTTTATAGAGACTGTGAAAAGTATGGTTTTTTAAGTGAAACACTTATTTTCTTTTACTATGTATATAAGATGAATGTAAAGTATCTTATTCTTTTCACTTTGAAGGAACTGATTCCAACAAGCGATAGCAATGTGGTTGTCTCTCTCACACGCCTCTTTGAAGTCCTGCTCTGTAACGCGGTGGAGAATGATCCTACCAGCAAGCATATTCGTGTTTGGATTATGGTTGGTTTTATATTTATTGTGTTTTTTAAGTTATAGAATAAAAGGTGCCTCTGAGCAAATGTTGCTTGTCTTGAGAAAGACGTTACAAGACCCAGAGCTATTTTTTGATAAGCACCAAAAGAGTATCAGAAGACATTAAAGTTGCCCTGATCTGGTATTCTAATTTATAAGACAATTTAGAGAAAGTAAAATATGTCAGAATAAGTCAAAATGCCCTAATATTTATGAAAGATCATGATTTGATAAACAATAGAGTGACTTAATATTAAACCAATATGGACTTTAGGTGAATTGATCTTGTCTCAATGTTAAGCCAGAGTGTAAGCCATAACAAAGTGACTGTGAAAGACTGGGAGCAGGCATCCAGCCAGCTGGGTGGCGCATTGCAGGCAGAATCCAGAGAGCATATAGGTAGGGAGGAGTCAGTGGTCCAGGTTAGTTAATGGCTAGAGATCAGAGGATGGCAGAGAATCAGGCTCTCAGGGACCCAAGTGAAGGACGTGTTCTGTTCTCTGCCCTGGTCTATGCTACTTTCCTGTCCGCCACCTACTCTCAGATTCCTTAACCTCCTCTATGCAATCTATCTGCTCTTCGACCCTGTGATAATAGCGGTTCCCTCTCATTGTTTTCCCTTTACTTTGTTGCCACAGAAAATTTTCTCTTGAAATGTATTTGATAGACTTTTCTATCTAGATAAGGCATATGTACCTAGAGCAAAAATCAAGACAAAAGTAGGTTTTCCATCCATTACAGTCCCCCAGCCACCCTCCAGGCAGCCGCCGTTACCAGTGCCTCATGTAGCCTGCTAGAGATATTTGATACATATCCACTTTCACAGTGGCTCAGGTGGTAATAGTCTGCCTGCAGTGCAAGAAACCCAGGTTTGATCCCTGGGTTAGGAAGGCCCCCGGGAGAAGGGAATGGCTATCCACTCCAGTATTCTTGCCTGGAGAATTCCATGAACAGAGGAGCCTGGTGGGCTACAGTCCATGGGGTCACAAAGAGTCAGACACAACTGCGACTAACACACACACCCACTATTTTATACGTGTTAACATACTATGCATACTGATTTGCATTTTTTCTCACTATGTATTTTGGAGATCTTTCCATATTAGTGTTGTGGTACCTTTTTTTCCCTAAACAGCTATACACATTCCAGTGTATGTAGCTTATTCCAGTTAAGGTGATCTCTATTTGAGTTGCTTCAGATATTTTGCTACCACAAACAGTGCTGCAGTAAATATTCTTGTGCATTTTAACCAGCAAGAATATTTTTGAAGATAAACCCACTAAAAGAGAAACCCCTAAGTTATTTGGCATGAGCATTTTAAATTTAGACACATATTGCCAGAGGAATGATTTTTTTTTATGTGACTGAGATGTGCTCCATTCCACATTATTTGTAAATCTGATCTTTTCCAAGTAGGTTAACTAGAACTCAATATTTTAAATTTTAATCTGTTAAAAATCTCTTTTAAATAATTAGTTTAAATTAAACTTTTTCCTTTTTAAACCAACAGGCTTGCTTTATATTTTCTTTAATTTGGTCCATTGGAGGAAGCTGTGATACAGATGGTCGCATTGTTTTTGATATTTACATACGAATGGTCATAATGGGAAAAGATGAAAACAACCCAATACCTGAATCTGTGGGTAAATGGGAATGCAACTTTGATGAAAAAGGCCTAGTCTATGACTACATGTATGAGGTATGATGTAAGATGCTTGTTATGATAAACCATAGGACACAAAGTCTGAGATCAGTGGTCAAAACTGGGTTCCCATCCTAACGTTACTCTGACTCCTCCCTCTCTTTCGTTTCTCCTCCTATAACTTCTGGGCTTCCCTGGTGGCTCAGAGAGTAAAGAATCTGCCTGCAATGCAGGAGACCTGGGTTCGATTCCTGGGTTGGGAAGATCCCCTGGAGAAGGAAATGGCAACCCACTCCAGTATTCTTGCCTGGAGAATCCCATGGACCGAGGAGCCTGGTGGGCTACAGTACATGGGGTCGCAAAGACTCGACATGACTGAGCGATTAGCACACTAACTGATAACTTGTGGACAGTATAGATCCACTTGCTTGAAGAATATTTTATAATTTCAGATATACGTTAAATCTGTTTTCTCTAATTTAAAAAAGAAGTCACAAAAATATTCTTTTAAACAGCAAGCATTTATATAATCATTGATTCATGCAGATTTTACTTCACAAAGCCATAAGATCTGGATAGAGCCTTATTACAATTTTACCTGAATCTTATAGTCTATAGATGAAAAAGCAAACCTAGAAAGGCTACTGGCTAGCACAGCCAGGACTTGAACCCAACTCTCCTGATTGCCAGTGCAGAAAGGTCTCTCTAAAACCGTGCTAACACAGAATTTTAAGAACAAGACCAGAAAGATAGTTTCATTCACATTAGTCACATTGAGAAGTCAATAAAATAACATCTAAAACTAAAAAATCAAGAGATGATAGCCCAAGCATATTCTTTAAGAGTTGAAGGTAAAAAAAAAAGTTGAAGGTAAATATCAAAATATCTAGCTGAAAGAGGCTTGTAAGTTGCTGTTAGAGAGGAGAAAATGAGTGGGAAACTGCTCTTTTTCCTTAACCTTGTAAACTTGGATTCTAAAATATGTACATATATAGTTTTATGATAAAAATAAAAGATAAAACCTCAGAAATTAAGAACATGAATTACTAAAGAATCATTCATGCAAACTTGCAAAATTATCATAATCCAGGCACAAACCATATATATATACAATTTGTTAGAAAATATTTAAAAATTCTTAGATGCTCGCCATAGTCCTGGAATGGGGTCTAAGAGATCTCCTTCTTTGCCAAGTGTTAACTCTTTTGTTGCTTGATGAAAGGTGAGAAGTTGGTGAGAGACATTTAGGATCTCCAGGGAAGTGCAGGACAACCTGGAGAGGAAGATATCTGAGTGGGGGAGGGTGGATTCCCTAATCAGGATCACTCAGGGTGTTAAGACAGCAGATCTTCAGCCCATGGTTCAGAAAGAAGTTCAATAATGTATCAATCAGTTCAGCCTTTCGAATATATCCTGGCTGAATATCAGCCTGGCTCAATATGCCAAACAGAATAATTTTAGAGAAACAAATATAATAAGTTTATTTGATATTTTGTTTCTCTTGAGATTATTGCCTATTTGCTTTAAAATATGAAAACATCAAGCCAAAGTCCTATTAATTGTAACTTCAGCCACATCAGAGTGGCTCTCAGATAAATTCTTAATATATGCACAAGGACATCTTCAAGGCATTTTGGAAAAATTAGAGTGTTAAGAGAACATAGAGGCAAAAATATCTGAAATTTTATATATGTTGAATTTGTGATAACTAGGTTTCATTAAGTTCTTCAGGTTATCATTGAAAAGGAAAACTAAAACTAAATGTCTATTTCTTACACTGGATGGTGGATTCATGGGTGCATGTCAGTCTGCTTCATGAATTAAATACATTGTATACATTACTTCAGATGAATCTAATATTTCACAATAAAAAGCAGGAAAAGACTAAATACAGTTTTAAAAAGCATATATGATAATTATGTTAAAAAGAGCCTGTTAGATAGCAAGTGCATGGTTGTAATATTTTAAAACTTATGTTCTCTTATAGTTGAAACACCGAGGTCGCTGGGTCCACTGGAATGAACTAATTAAAAGTACTAGTTTAGGAAACAGACGTGTCAAGATTCAAGATATCATCGTCCCTACCATGGATACAATTAGATATACATTTCTAATGGATTTGAGTATTACCTATGCAAAGTAAGAAACTGTTATAACATGCATTTTAAATATTGCAGTACCTTTCCTATAGGATCATAGGATTTTTTAAGTGAACTTCAGAATCCATTTTCAGATAACTAAGACACTGAGCCACCCACTAACATTTCCGTAGTGACATCTGATACTCTTCAGTTGCTCAGTCGTGTCCGACTGTTTGCGACCCCATGAATTGCAGCACGCCAGGCCTCCCTGTCCATCACCAACTCCTGGAGTTCACCCAAACTCTTGTCCATCGAGTCGGTGATGCCATCCAGCCATCTCATCCTCTGTCATCCCCTTCTCCTCCTGCCCCCAATCCCTCCCAGCATCAGAGTCTTTTCCAATGAGTCAACTCTTCGCATGAGGTGACCAAAGTACTGGAGTTTCAACTTTAGCATCATTCCTTCCAAAGAACACCCAGGACTGATCTCCTTTAGAATGGACTGGTTGGATCTCCTTGCAGTCCAAGGGACTCTCAAGAGTCTTCTCCAACACCACAGTTCAAAAGCATCAATTCTTTGGCGCTCAGCTTTCTTCACAGTCCAACTCTCACATCCATACATGACTACTGGAAAAACCATAGCCTTGACTAGACGGACCTTTGTTGGTAAAGTAATGTCTCTGCTTTTGAATATGCTATCTAGGTTGGTCATAACTTTCCTTCCAAGGAGTACAGAAAACTAAGATCATGGCATCTGGTCCCATCACTTCATGGGAAATAGATGGGGAAACAGTGGAAACAGTGTCAAATTTTTACTTTAGTATGTCTCAAACAGGAGTTCTCCAGGTTTCTGTGAACATAAACTCAGGAGTTTTTTCGCTTTAAATTAGTTCAGACTACTCAAAAATGAGAAACCGTACTTGAAGCTATTAGAATAGAGAGTTCCTTAGAGTTTGCTTTTAGATGGGTATTTTCAGTTAGTAACACTGACTTGATTCAAAAATGCTATTGGCAGGTAGATGCAGCTGTTACTTTGTAGAATTCATTGCCATTTACTTTCTTACAGAAACCTTGTGGTACTGAGATAATTGCACAACAGCTTCAACCTCTCTCTTTGTCATCATCCTAATATTCCATCTTCACCTGTATCTCTATCTAAAAAGTACAAATATAGCACTTTCTGAGGAGACAAACACTGCCTTTATTTATTTTTTCTGAAAAGTTAAGCATGTGACTACTTGTTTTAGCATGTAACAATGTTACATCTGTCCATTAATAGTGACTTACTATTTAAGTTTTGAAAGTAGGCAAAAATGTGTGCTAGTTGTTACTTTTATCAGTCTTTTATGAAATGACAATGATAAATTAAAATGTGAGTTTTTGGGTGAAGATGATTTGATTATTATTTATGTTTTCAACTAACTCCAGTCTTCTCTAGTTGAAATGTGTTCTGACTTTTTCTCCTTCTGATGATATGTTCATTGTTTCATTAAGGCCACTACTTTTTGTGGGTCCAACGGGTACAGGAAAATCAGTGTATGTGAAGGATAAGCTGATGAATCACTTGGAAAAAAACTTGTACTTTCCTTTTTATGTTAATTTCTCTGCACGGACCAGTGCCAACCAGGTTCAGGTTAGTTAAAAGTTGGAAATATGGATCTATCATTTAAAATTTTTTTACTTATTTGATTAGCATTTAAAACTGTATTTTTTCCTTTGTAAACAGAGTGGTAGTTTTAAAATTTTTTTATTGGTATATAGTTGATTAATGATGTGTTAATTTCAGGTGTACAGCAAGGTGAATAATAAAACATATTTTAGTAAATCTTCTATGAATTTAAATAAAACCTCAGATATTTTATTTTTGGCTTTAAAGTAATTTTTAAAAATTAAATTTTAAGGACAAATTTCAAGAGGATATTTTTGCAGTAATACTGAATTGTTGAGCTTTGTACTTGTACTTGTACTTTGTACTTTGTACTTGTAGTACAAATACAAATACAAATCCTTTTTTCCTCCCCAAGCCCAAGAAGCAACAGTTGATTTCTTAACTGGAGAAGTATGAAGTATAAGAAGAGGGAGGGAGGGAGGGAGGTTTCTAACTTGTTCTTTCAATACTCTCCCAGATGGTACTTAGAGGCATTTGCTGCTTACTGAAGTTCTGTCAGTGAAAGATCTTTCAAACCATAGATTTTTTATCGTGTGACCCACCTTTTGCTCCTAGAGGTGCCAGGATGGAAGTACTGCGTGCAGTCTTTTCTAATTACCATTTTTATCTTCCATTCCTAGAATTATATCTATCCATTCTCTTCTGACCTGTGGGGCTTGTTTTCTTTGTTATAAGCTTATACAATTCTCTAATTTCAAAATACTGCAAGTTTAGTGCTTTTAAATATTAAGTTAAAGTTAATAGATATGTTGGGGTATCTGTGGCTGAAAAAGTTTTGTGTGTGCGGGGGTGTACAATGTAAATATATAAATAGGTGTGTATGTAACAATTCTGAGCACATAAAAGGGTTTCAATATATGCTCTTTGGATTATGTTGAATATGAAGTTTCACATAACCCTAAAAATGAATAAATTTAAGTGAATAACCTGGTAATGCTTGACATTATTGCCTTACATAATTAGACTGTTAATTTTTTTCTGATGTTAAGTATGGCTTTAAATATACTACACTTTCTACTTTATGTTTTAGAACATTATTATGGCTAGACTGGATAAAAGACGCAAAGGAGTTTTTGGACCACCTATGGGAAAGAAATGTATAATTTTTATAGATGACATGAATATGCCTGCATTGGAGAAATATGGAGCTCAACCTCCTATTGAATTATTACGACAATTTTTTGACTGTGGGAATTGGTAAGTATTTACCTGAAGTCTTAAGTAGCCATGTTGAGGTAACTTCTTGTTCTCTTTTTCTGTTTTTATTTTTTCACATCAAAATAATACATTTTTGTAAATTACTTAATGGGAGAAAATGGTTGTTCAGATTTTCTTATATGGAAAATTTTGGAATACCTTCCTATACTTTTTTATATCATGGAAGAATAATCCACAAGTATATTTATTTAATAATATATTAGTTCTTACCCTTTTAAGCTACTACTTTCAGTTATTAAAAATAATTTCCCAATTATATCTTTTACTATCACCCAGCACTGAGAATTTATGGATAGTCTCCCACCTAAACAAACAACCAGCACCCTATGTTTCCACCATTTAAAATTCCTTATATTATCTATGATTATTTGGAACTACCATATCTTTGAGATGGCTTGGTTTTGACAGCAATTTCATGAATAACTCTTCCACTCCTTCCACCCTGTTTTACAATAATGTGATTAGTTTCTAACACATATGACATTGTATATTTTAGTTAGGATTAATAATTCTGCATGTCCTCCTATTAAAATATTTCCCTAATCCCTAATATGCTGTGATTTTTATCTCAAGGCAAGGATAGATTACTTATAAAACTAAATCATATTTTGGGATTATGTATTTTTTTGTTATTGCATGCCCTGGAATCTTGCTTTCAGGAGATAACCACTGTTAATAGTGTATTCTCTATTCTTCTGAGGTTTTTTTCCTATATAAATATGTTTATTTAAAAAAAACCCATGTTGCAAATAATATTTTATAACTTATTTGCACTTAATATATTTAACTATATTATTTATATGTTTCATTCACTTATCCATATTATTGGGCTTTCCTAGTAGCTCAGATGGTAAAGCATCTGCCTGCAATGCAGGAGACCCGGGTTCGACCCCTGGGTTGGGAAAATCCCCTAGAGAAGGAAATGACAACCCACTCCAGCATTCTTGCCTGGAGAATTCCATGGACAGAGGAGCCTGGTGGCCTATGGCTTATGGGGTCACAAAGAGTCAGACATGACTGAGCGACTAACACACACAAGCATCCATATTATTTGTTTATCTCATTTATTTTATTGGCTTTTAATACTATTTAGTTTTGTGAATCTTACTATAATTTATTTAACTAGTCCCTATTGACAGTTATTAGAGTTGTCAAAAACCAGGTCATATTTTCATACTTTCTATGGTGCTTTTAGAGTAAAGACTGGCTGTATAAATTTCTCCCACCATTACCCCCCTTTTTTGCAAGAACTTCAGTGTTAAAGGACTTTATGATCTATTTGAAATAGGCACCTTTTCACTCTGAAAAGTTCCAACTAAATTGAGTCATTTTTATATCCTTTTTTATATTCCCTAATGGGTATCTTTTTATGTAACAAAAATGTATAGGTTCTCTTTATATATCCTTCTGTGCTCCGAAGATAAGGTTTGAGATGAGAAAAAGGAATCAGAACTTAGCTGTAAGTAGAGTAAGTATATTGCTTATTGTCTAAATAAGGACATTTCTGAGAGTAAAGGGAGGCTGTTAATAGTTACTACAGGACAGGCGCAAACCAGAATTTTCTAAGACAAAGTGGGACATATAGTCATCTTGCCTATAACTGGCTACAAAAAAGATTGATCTCTCATCCATACTTCTGGATTTGGAGTGTAAGACACAATGCAGAGAGTTAAATGGAAAGAAGAATTGGACAAAAGAAAGGCAAGAACAAGAGGAAGGGACATTCTAGATACCCAGAATCTGGATAGCGTTTTCAGTGTCAGTGAAAGGAAAAGCAGAGTGCTGCTTTAAAACAAGTTTTCTCCACAGATTGTTGGTTGCCTGAGGTGGGGCGGAGCAAAATAGGGAAAGGGGGTCAAGTAAGTCAGGGGGTGCAATGTACATCATGTTGACTATAGTTTAATAATACTGCACCACATATTTGAAAATAGCTCAGAGGAAGAATTGTGAAAGTTATCACAGGAAAAAAAAATCTTTGTAACTGTGTCTGGTGACAAATGTTAACTGAACTTATTGTGGTGAGCATCTCGCAGTATATGCAAGTATCAAATCATTATGCAGTACACGGAAACTAACGTTATATCAGTTATACCTCAGTAAAAAAAAGAAGGAAAAATGATAGGAATCCGTACAAAAAGACTTCTGTTTTTTACTCCAAGCAATATCTGATCTTCCTTTTAGAAAAGCTAAAATCAGATACAGTTTCAAAGGAGCTCTGCTTTTCAGTCCATCTTGTTGGCTTTATTACTGACTGTTTTGGGATTTTTATGTGCTTTTAAGGTATGACCTGAAGGACACAAGTAAAATCACGTTGGTTGACATACAGCTGATTGCTGCCATGGGCCCTCCAGGTGGTGGAAGAAATCCAGTTACTCCCCGTTTTATTCGGCATTTCAACATCTGCACCATTAATAGTTTCAGTGATGAAACTATGGTCCGAATCTTCTCATCAATTGTAGCATTCTACCTTAGGACTCGTGACTTTCCTCCTGAGTACTTTTTAGTTGGAAACCAGATTGTCAGTGGGACTATGGAGGTGAGCAAAGAATGCAGAACAAAGTCTTTAATATTACATATATCTGCATTTGATTGTTCGGGTTTTGTATTTTTTTCTTTTCCCCGCTAGCCATCTACTTTTTGTCTTCACTGTCAGAGAAGCTGTCAGGAAGGTTTGAAAACAGGAAGATTGTAGGCTTTGAAATTGGGAAATCTAGCTGGATTTGAGTCTTGACTGCTATTTGTTAGCTATCTAGCTTTGTGCAAGCAACTTAACCTTAGTTTTTTAATCACTAAAATGGGAGCTAATATCTATTTCACAAAGGTTGTTATAAGGAAATCATACAGAACCAGTATCTGTCACATTGTAGGTGTTGCCTTAATTGTTGGGTTCCTACTCTAGTATTTATTAAATTTCCCTTCTCTCTCTCTTTCTTCATGTTTATATATATATATATATATATATATATAAAGAAATTTACTCAGCTTATGAATACCTTATTTTTGCCAGACTGAATAACTTAGCAGTGGAAGTGAGGAAAAAAAAGGTGGGACACAAGGGTGGGACTAGAAAATGAGACTGTCCATATGGCCAAAGAGTAGCCCTTAACTTACTCAATGTATGTTACCTGCCTCTGCTCAGAGACCAGCCTCATAGCTGATGGTAAAAGGGGAAAAATGTATTTAAGGTAGTTTAGTGATAATCTCATTGAACTAGGCTTTCTGGAGGTTGAGATCACTGCAACCAGAAGCAAAAAGCCCCTGAGAATCAATCCATCAGTTCCAAAAGCATTGGGTCTTTCTAAAGTTCTTCTGCCCCTGTTCTGGTGGAATAGTGTGCTGTTAAAATAGAGAAACTAAAATAGCAAAGAGATAGTCCATTGCAATTACTATACTTTATTCTGATACAGAAAAGTGCTTCTCTTTATAAAATATATTTATTTCTATTTATAAAATATGATATTTGTATTATGTATTTATATATCCTGGAAAGAGAAGGGAGTTGGTTAGGCAGAATAGAATACAGAAAGGATCCTCTGGGTTTTTCTTTCTGTCTTTGATACACTTGATAACACCTACCATGTGTGGAGATTAAGGGCGGGAAATGAATTAGAGAAGATATAAATTAGATAAATTTATAAATTAAAAAATAAATCTTTTTCTATATTATCAAAGGTCTAATTTATCTTTCTTCAAGAGAATTATAAGCTTAATGAATTCAGCGTATAGTAAAAATATACTTCATTTTGATATTATAGCCAATTAAGATAGAAGGAAGAGAAGGGAGAGAGAAGGGAAGGGAGAGAATATGTTGATGTGAAGTCAGTGGTGGTCAAAGAAAATTGTTTCATCATCTTGTTCATTTCGAATGTTTCAGAATACATTGTCTGATTTCACTTTCTACTGAAGTTTTTGTTCAATGTTTAATCCCAGGTCATTCACCTTTAAATGGAACAACTATAATTACTGGGAAATAAAAGCATTGTCACTTTTTGGGCATGGATGGAATCAGATGATATTAAGTTCCCTCAACTTTATAATTCCTGGTCAAGTGCTGTAAAGCAAAATAAATAGACATATGCTATGATACACTCAGAAATATACAATATAATATATAAGCCAATATAATCTGATAGGATAAATAAAATGTTTTATATAATATACTCTTTGTTACAGCATATTATCTTGTTGTTGACTTTATAGTACAGTGTTGTTGGCTTTGCTGATTATAAGCATTTGACTTTTTGCTTTGTTGCTTTTTTTTATATTCAGATATATAAACAATCTATGGAAAATCTTTTGCCCACTCCCACAAAATCTCACTACACTTTCAACTTGCGGGATTTTTCACGTGTCATCCAGGGCTGTTTGCTCATTGAAAGAGATGCTGTGGAGGGCAAGCACACTATGATCCGTCTGTTTGTGCATGAGGTTCTCCGAGTGTTTTATGATCGCCTCATTAACGACAGTGACCGATTCTGGCTGTTCACTTTAACCAAAAATGTTGTAAAGGACCATTTTAAAGAATCATTTGATAGTGTCTTTTCACATTTGAGGAAAGGGAATGCACCAGTGAGTATATTTACTGTTTAAAAACAAGTTAAAACAGTCTAATAGCAGGAATTATTACAGTCAACTTATCTTTAGAAGAATGCTATTACTCCTTCATGATCATATTCTTTTTAATGCTCGTCATAGATCAATATTTAGCTTGAGAAGATTTGATTTCAGAATAGTTATATATATAACATAGAAGTTATATGTTAGGGATTGAATGATAATAGTAGATATAAGGTGCTTAGCATGGTGACTATCGCTTAGTAACTACTCACTAAATGGGTGCTTAGAATGACTTTTCCAGCTTCCAGTGTTGGGGGAGGGGGAAACTTATATGATAGAAAAAAGCTCTCTTCATTTCCTCAGGATATAATGTAGTTTCGGGTGTTAATTATACAACTATATTAGTTATTACCCGAATGTTTAGAAGAATTGTTTATTTTAGAAAAAATTTTAACTTTTGTAATTTGTTGATTTCCATTTTATAGATATCTGAAGAGGAGCTAAGAAATCTCATGTTTGGTGACTATTTGAATCCTGACCTTGAAGGAGATGACAGAGTTTATATTGAAATTCCAAATATTCATCATTTTAGTGACGTTGTAGACCAATGTTTAGATGAGTATAATCAAACTCACAAAACAAGAATGAATCTTGTCATTTTTAGGTACTGTATTTGGTTTTGATGCTTAAAATTACTATTTGTAAAATTTTATTGTGAAATGTTTAGAATGTAAAAAAGGATTTTTTAATTTGAATTTATTTGAATATTTATTTAAATTAATTTATTTGAAATCTCTAGCAATTTATTTGAAATCTCTTGTGTAGCCAGCCCTCCCTCACTGCATTCCCGTTGTTGCTTGCAGGGGTAAAAGGAAACTCATGTGTTTCTTTAGATTTTTACTACATGTGTGTGTTCCTAAGGGCTTCCCAGGTTGCTCAGTGGTAAAGAATCCACCTACCAATGCAGGAAGCGCAAGTTCAATCCCTGGGTTGGGAAGGTCCCCTGGAGGAGGAAATGGCAACCCTCTCCGTATTCTTGCCTGGGGAATCCCATGGACAGAGGAGCCTGGTGGGCTACAGCCCATGGAGTCACAAAGAGTCGGACAGTTAGTGACTGAGTATGCCCACACGTATGTTCCTAAACATACAGGCAGTCTTATTTTGCGTGTTTAAAAATCATATAAGTGGTATCATTCTGTGTATATTCCTTTGCAAGTTGGTTTATTCCAGACTGTGAAATTCACAAAAAAACAAAGTTTTACTACTGTATTGCATTCCACTGTATAATTTTAACACAGTGGAATCATTCTTCTGAGATAGACTTCTGTTTCAGATACTAAGTACTGTAGACTAGGTAACTTCTAGATTTGTAATTATGAAAAAGGTTTGAATATTTGTGTCTCCTTGGTTACATGTGTAGGCTATATTCTTAGAAGTGGAATTATTATGTCATGATATGTTAGCATCTCTACTTTACTAAGTTTTGCCAAAGTCTCTTCAGAAATGATCATTGTTTTTTAGAACTTCCATTGTTTCCCACCCTTGCCAACACTTAGGACTGCCAGATTTGATTAGTTTTGTCCGTATCACACTGTGTCTTTATTTTAATTTCCCTGATTACTAGTGTGTGGATACCTTTTCTGTATGTATATAACTGACTTTTTAGTTCTCACATAGAAATCCTAGTATTAAAATGTCGAATACATTTTTTCTTTTCCTTTTACCTTGCTTGTGATATCTTAGTTCCCTGACCAGGGATTGAACCCTGGCCCTTGGCAGTGAAAATCCAGAGTCCTAACTAGTGGACCACCAGGGAATTTCTGAAGAAATCTTTTAAATGAAAATACTATACGCCAGTACAAATAGTTAACAATTTCATTTTATTTTTGTAACTTACATATATTATATTTCCTGAATTTGTACTTCAAATAGTTTTCCTTTACATCAAATGGTCGAATTGTAACTGCCTTTGAAATACCACACTTATTCATGATTACGTCTTTAAAATTGAGATAGAAACATATGGGACAGCAAAGTCCACCCTTCTAGGGAGGTAAAGCAATAATTATGGGTAAATAAACATTTACATTTGTATTTTCAAGTATAATAATATCTATATATCATAGGTATGTATTGGAACATTTATCCCGAATATGTCGGATTCTGAAGCAGTCTGGTGGAAATGCTTTGCTTGTCGGACTTGGAGGAAGTGGTCGTCAATCTTTAACACGTCTCGCTACATCCATGGCAAAAATGCAGATTTTCCAACCAGAAATTTCAAAGAGTTATGGTATGAATGAGTGGAGAGAGGACCTGAAGGTAAAATCAGGAGGATATCTAGTGTCTGAAATAACATCCGTGCATTCTTTTATCTGTAAAGAGAGAGCCAACCTGTATAGCTAGCTGTGTGCTGAATGCAATGGTGATAATACCACTATCCCTAGGCAGTTACCGTATGTGCTGAGCACTGTTTGAAGTGCTTTACATATGTGCTTTCTTTCTACAAGTATGGCAGTTCAGTGTAGCGGGTATGGTTGTCTCTGTGTTTTACTGATAGGGAAACTGAAGTTGAGAACAGGTATGCACAGCAGAGTGGGATTTATAACTTCAGTCTTATCCACTGCATTCTTACCATGCTGCTGCTGATTCTATCTTTATTCTAGTGCAGAAAGGCCTTATTTCAGACAAATGTGTTTTTTCAGTAGACTGTTAGATACAAACCTCAGTGGTGATGACGATGTCATCAAAGTTGTCAAATCTTGATAGTTTCTTTAGAGCTGTGCTGCTGTTTCAGTAACCAGTAGAAGAGTGGAGGGCATACTTGGGCTTCATACGCACATGCCTGTGGTTTTGCTGGCCCTGGAAGAGAGATGACCCAAAGTGGAAAAAAACAAGAGAGACTTTGCTGGACTTTTTAAACTTTTTCTGACCTTCATGTACTAAATAAGTCTACATCTTAAAAATGAGTGTGGAGAACAGGCTTTTATATCTCCATTCTTAGATGGACAGATTCTTTCTTTTTTCAAATCCATCTTAGTTCCTGAAGTGAGACTGTGAATGGGCCCTCTTAAATCATAAGCCCACCTCTGAATCAATGACTGTGCCTCGGGGCTTGGAAAATTGGCCAGTTGGAGTCTCCCACTGGAGGGATGGGTAAAATGGAGGCCCAGATAGACAGTGCCACCAGAATGGGAGAAGTGAAAGTGAAAGTTGCTTAGTCATGTCTGAATCTTTGTGACCCCCATGGACTATAGTCCATGGTATTCTCCAGGCCAGAATACTGGAGTGGGTAGCCATTCCCTTCTTCAGGGGATCTTCCCAACCCAGGGATCGAACCCAGGTCTCCCACATTGCAGGTGGATTCCAGCTGCTTGTGCTTTCCTTGTGGCTCAGCTGTTAGATATAAACCTCAGTGGTGATGACGATGTCTTCAAAGTTGTCAAATCTTGAGCTGTGCTGCTGTTCCAGTAAGCAACAGAGTAGTGGAGGGCATACTTGGGGCTTCATACACACGTGCTTATGGTTCTGCTGGCCCTGGAAGAGAGATAACCCAAAGTGGAAAAAAACAATAGCGACTTTGCTGGACTTTTTAAACTTTTTCTGATCTTCGTGTAATAAATAAGTCTCCATCTTAAAAGTGAGTGAGCCACAAGGGAAGCCCCAATGGGAGAGGTACTACTCTAAAATTGAGATTTAAAAAAAAATCCAAAACGTGTGTTTTGGGGATGGTTTCCCATTCATCTTAATACAGGGAGCTTTCAGTGTCGCTTCTGTCTGAAAGAGCATCCTTCTGTAAGCCTTGTTTTTCCTCCTGTAGGGTGGCAGAGGACAGTAGAGCAGCCAACACACAAAACTACTGTTTGTGCATGGCTAAAGATGGTGGTGATTTTATAGCAACCTGGGCATTTTACATCCATGAAATAGGAATTGGGGCTCTGCACCAGGCGCTTCTTGTGTTTCCTCTTCTCTTCTGGAGAGGGATGAAGAAGATCCTTTGTGAGAGGCATGTTCTCATGAGGAGGTCGTCACCGCCAGAAAGGGCGCGATGTTGTTATCAAAAGAAAGGAAAGGGGAAGGAAAGCAAAAACAAAAAAAAAAAAGCAGATTTCCACCACATTCTGATTCTAAGTACATTTTTATTTTAAGGCCCTTTTAAGGAACGTGGGCATGAAGGGCCAGAAGACAGTCTTTCTAATCACGGACACTCAGATTAAAGAGGAAGCTTTTCTAGAGGATATCGACAGTGTGCTCAATACTGGAGAAGTACCTAATATTTTTGCAGCAGATGAAAAACAAGAAGTGATGGAGGTAAATGCTTTTCAGAGAGTGCTGCTCCCGACTCAGAAATGTTACCTTGAAACTTTCCTGTTTTTCAGTATAAATATGGCTTGTGCAGAGAATTTTGGTAATCCAAAACTTAATGTATATTTTATTTTAATACTTTTTTGGGTGAATTTTAAATAGTTATAACTGTAGAAGTATAGTTATGAGACAGAATTTTAATTATTTTAACTCAGCTTTTTCCATAATGATGACAGTGTTTCATCCATTTGATCTCATTTAGCATGTTTTATGAATGATTAGAGATTTAAAATCATGTCTTTTTTCCTTACCTGGAGAATAGGTGTTTTACAGTGCTGTGTCAGTTTCTGCTGTACAGCAAAGTCAATCAGCCATACATATACAAACATTCCCTCTTTTTTGAATTTCCTTCTCATTTAAATCATCTCAGAGCATGGAGTAGAGTTCCCTGCGCTATACAGTAGGTTCTCATTATAGAGAGTAGTGTGTATATGTCAAAAAATAAAATAATGTCTTATGGTTACAGTGATATGAGAAAATATAGCTTTAAAACACTACTTGATTCACTTTTATAGTTTCCACTAGTTAGTAAAATTTTCAGTTTAATAAAACTACTTGTATTGATTCTGTTACATCTGGGAATCATGCTTTGTGATTTAGTTGACAAAGAAAAATATACATTTTTGATGCACCCCTACTTCAGATGCCCTGACCTTCAACCACCATTTCTCAGATCTTCCCATACAAGATTTCAGCTAGTAGTTCCCATTTCCTGTTATCATAACTACTTTTACCCACTTTTTACCCACTTTTACATCACTCATCCCAGGATGCTTCATTCCAGCCTCCAGTGAAAGCTTCTGAAGTAAAATGGATCCCCCCTGGTAGTTCAAGCACCCTACTTTTCTCATCTGTGGAATGAAAGTATTATACACACAGAATAGTTCCTCCTATACAGCATCATCAAATGAAATCAGGTAGTTATGGAATGCCAGGCACTTAGAAAGCCCTCAGCAAATGCGATGCACCACCAGTTCATGGCCTGGAGTGGGGAAGGAGAAAGGAAAAAAAAATTCCAAGTTCTCTACTTGTATCTGGGTAGTATCAAGGTTGTGGCTAAAAGTTCCTAAGAATGGCAATTCTCCTAATCCATAGGAAAAATATATTCCCTACACTCCTTTCTAGGGAATGAGACCCGTTGGGGAATGGGATTTTCTAAACTTTGCAAGGCTTTTCTGCTCACTTTAGTGGTTGTTTATCTTTTTCTTCTCATCGCTTTGCTACAGAGCTTTTCCATGGCGTTACTATTTTATGGTATGATCCAAGAATAGCCTGAAGAACTTATTTCCTTCATATTCCACCCAAACCTAGGAACACCATATCAATTTATCCACAAGGAAATAGCTATGGTCAGAACTCACATGTACCAAAGTGCATCCTTTTATTTATTTATTTTTGCTTGCTTTATACTAATATTTAAAAATATAAAAGATATATGTTATATTAATTTCTTTGCATACCCTGCACTTTGAAGACCAGGTCTTGGACTTTGCTTATTTCATCCATCTGACACAGATCACTGATAACTGATCTATAGAGCTTGGGCCTGGTCCTGCCTACTGATCACCTCTTATAGACTCAGCACAGTCTCTGACGTCAGCATTACAATTGTAGCTTCAGCCTTCCATTTCCAGGCTACTTTTCCACTGTTCTGTTCGCACTCCTTGCAGAATTAAATTGCTGCAAAGTTTTTCCTCAATTTTGCAGTGACTTATTTACCATATTTAGTGATATTTTCTCAGTTCTCTTTTAAAATTATCATCCATCTCTGAAATAACTCATCATTTCTCTTTTAAAATGTTTTTCTTTGACTGCTGTGAAAGTTCCCTCAGTTTGTTCCCTAATCTCCTTCAATATCTACTCTTTCTCTTGCTCCCAGAATCAGTTGTGCTCCCAAAGTATTAGTATTTCTGTGTGCATGTAGATGTTACTCCCTACTTCTACTCTAGAGGCATTGACCTTTGTTGTTGTTGTTTAGTTGCTGAGTCGTGTCCGACTCTTTGTGACCCCACAGACTGTAGCCCACCAGGCTCCTCTGTGCATGGGATTTCCCAGGCAAGAATCCTGGAGTGGGCTGCCATTTCCTCCTGCAGGGGATCTTCCTGACCCAGAGGTCGAGCCCGCATCTCCTGCATCAGCGTGTGGACTCTTTACCAGTGAGCCAGCAGCAAAGACCACATTAACTCTTATTTCTGTGTAAATAATGCCTATATTTATATCACCATCTTGGCCCTTTCTTGAACTCTTGTTCTAGTTACAACCATGCTTTACCTTTCTATATCTGACTGTCCCCCTGTTAACTCAAAAGTTAATGGAGGTAGACAACCTGAACATAATTTCACAGATTGACACTAATCGTAATAATCTTAATCTGAGAATTACCTTCAGGATGAATAAACAAAGTTGATTTACAGTTTTCCATAGATCTATATCTGTCACATATCTAGAGTAGAGAGGTCTTTTAGAAATAAATTCACTACTATCACACTGGAAATTGTATGATCATTGTGATCACTTCCTAAATTTGAGTTGAGTTGAGTTGAATTCAGTCATTCAGTCATATCCGACTCTTTGTGACCCCAAATTTGCTATTGAAAAAAATGTAAATCTACCTTTTAAAATTTTATTTTCTTTTAAAAATCTGTTTATAAGATAATTTATTGAGTATGAAACTTTTCTACTTTGAAGGAGAAAGTTAGGATATAAAAAGCTGAAAAGTACTTACCTATGAGACAAGAACTGTTTTAAGTGTTCGCATGTAATAACTCTTTGATCACTCAACAACCCCTTGATATATTGATAAGTACTCTTGCCCTCATTTTATCGATAAGGAAACTAAGTAACAGAGAGATTAAGTAACTTGCCTCAAGGTCACGTAGATAATCAGCTGCAAGCTGGAATTGGAATTCAAAAAGTTTGATTCTAAAGCCATTATGCCAGACCTCATGTAAGAAGCCTTTTTCATATAGAGATATTAATAGGTTGGCCAAAAAGCTCATTTCGAATTTTTGTACGCTGTTATGGAAAAGCCTGAAAGAACTTTTTGTCAATCCAACATAAAGGGAAAAAATTAGAAGTAATGTATAATCTCATTGGGCTTCACTGGTGACTAAAGAATTGGTAAAGAATCCACCTACCAATCAAGGATATGCATTGGGTTCAATCCCTGGGTTGGGAAGATCCCTTGGAGAAGGGAATGGTTACCCACTCCAGTATTCTTGCCTGGAGAATTCCATAGACGGAGGAACCTGGCAGGCACAGTCCATGGGGTCACAAAGAGTCATACATGACTGAGTGAAATAATCTCATTACCAAACTCTATTATCATTTCAAAAAATACAAACATTAAAAGAATAAAGTCAGATAGTTCAAATAGCGGAAGAATGTCCAAAATGAAAAAAATGATATAAACCAAGAAGAATATACAAAATAAACATGAACTCCCCTCTTTCATTCTCCTTTGAGTCCATCTCACCCAAAGGAACCACTGTTAATAGTTCTTTGTGTTTGCTTCTGTAAAAAAGTATATGTTTACACATATGCACCTGTGTATTTTTTAATTTAACAAAAAGGATCATATTATGCATACTCTTGCACAATTTGACCTTGCATTTATTTTTTCTTGCTGATCTTGCCATAGCACGTGTTGATGCATCTCACTATCTTTAACAGTTGTTTAAAATTACAGTGTATGGATGTTTTATAATGTTTTTAACTGGATGCTTTAGTTGTTTCAATTGTTTGCTCTTAAAACCAGTGTTGAATTATAGTGTCCCATATGTTTATCTTGGTGAACTTTTTGTGACTATTTTTATAAGTTAAATTTTTGACAGATACTTATTTTTAAATTATAGAATTATGGAATTGAAAGTAGTCTTCTAAGTGCAGACTATATCAAAGCCATTATATTGATATAAAAACAAAAATTTTAAGATATTTGTAAGAGGAGTAATACAAATTCTTAATATTTTAGTAGCTACTAATCTTTTTATCAGCTTATGTGTTTCTATTTACGAGGCTTTTTCTGGTATTCCCCAGGGTGTTCGTCCTGTGGCTCAGGCTGGCAATAAACACGGTGAACTCAGTCCTTTAGCCCTGTTTGCTTTCTTTGTGAATCGCTGCAAAGAAAACCTTCATGTTGTAGTGGCCTTTAGCCCCATTGGAGATGCCTTTCGAAATCGTTTGAGGCAATTCCCATCCCTCATCAATTGCTGTACCATTGACTGGTTTCAGGTTTGTAATTTGCAGAGTGTGTGTGTGTGTGGTGTGTGTGTGTGTGTGTGTGTGTTAATTGTTCAGTTGTGTCTGACTCTTTGCAACCCCATGGTTGGTATCCCACCAGGCTCCGCTGTCCATGTGATTCTCCAGGCAAGAATACTGGAGTGGGTTGCCATTCCCTTCTCCAGGGGCTCTTCCCAACCCAGGAATCAAACCTGGATGTCCTGCATTGCAGGCAGATTCTTTACCATCTGAACCATCAGAGATAACTAAATCTTTTGGACTCTTACAGAAATCTTATTCAACTTCTATTAATATGCATGTATCAAGTGCTTTTTAGTTACTCACTCTAATGGTAGCACCAGGGACTTGGAAGACTCCATGATCCCCAAAATGATCTCATATACTAGACTGGAAGACAAAAAAGACAGCTAGCAAATGAACAGTCAGTTACATAAAAGAACATAGTCTTGGCATGCAAAGTTGTACTTATTAAGGCAGTGTCTCTCTGAAGCATGAAAATGAATCCATTACATAGAGGAGGGTTGTATAAGGAACCAGTAGAATGTATCTTGTATATATATATGTATGTACATATATATGTATGTACATATGTTTACATGTTTACATATATACATGTTTACATATATACACACATCCATATGTATATGTATAAAGATATATTTAGGGATAGATATATCTTTATCTATTTATACATATATTTATTATAAGGAATTGGCTCACATCTTTACAGAGGCTGATGATTTTCAAGATTTGCAGTTGGCAAGCTGGAGACCCATGAAAGTTGATGGTGTCATTCCAGTTTGAAGGACAGCAGGCTTGAGACCTAGGAAAAGGTGTTCTGCTTGAGTTCAAAGGCAGGAAAAAAACCTAATGTCCTCACTCGAAGGCCATCATGCAGGAGGAATTCCCTCTTATTTGAGGGAGGTTCAGCCTTTTTGTTCTATTCAGGCCTTCAACTGATTGGATGAGGCCCACTTACATTAGGGAGAGCAATCTGCTTTATTCAGTCTATTCATTTAAATGTTGAACCCATCCAAAATGCACCTCACAGAAACAACTAGAATAATGTTGGACCAAATATATAGGCACACATAAAATTAACCATCATAAGAGGATAGCACATGCAGAGGTGTAACAGTGGGGAGAGTGTGGCTCATTTGGGCAAATAGTTAAGTAGTTTGGTGTGGCTGACTGGCAATGAGGGCAATAGGAGTTAAGTTGGAGCTTTGAGTGGGTGCCAGGCTGTAAATGAATGTGTAAATGTGTCTAGGAATTTGGTTTTTATACCAAAGACATTGCAAGGCAATTAACATGTATTTAGCTAATCTACATTTCAGGAATAACCCAAAACTCTTGGAAGCTTTATGGTGGATGATTTGGAATCAGGCAAAACAAGAGACAGGAAGACTAGCTAGGTGACAGTTTCAGTCATGCCAGCAGCGAATGATACAGGCTATCACCTCATTTAAACAGGGCAAATCACCACTGCCTGTGTAAAACCATTCAGTATTTATGTTCTTGAGAAGGGTAGCTCATGGTGCCTTCTATTTATTTGTTTTATGCCTAATGTATTGTGGACTATAGCTTGACCCTGGATAGTTTCTCTTAAAAATAATTTTCTAATACTAATGGGTTTTATTTTCTTTCATCTTTATCAATTGCATGTTTGAAAAACAGTAATTCTTCCCTTTTGAGGACTGCAGTGTGTTTCAGCTAGTGGATGTTTTAGAATTTATACAACAATAAAAGTCACGTGAAACAGTTTTCCTTTATGCAAACTGTTTAATATTGCTTTCATTAAGTAGCCCCAAACCAAAACCAAACAAACAAATCCTGTCCAGTTAAAAGTGTTTCTTTTGTGAAATCTTGTAAGTACAATTCTATTTCTGAATATGTTTTTTATAACCATGAGGCTTTCTGTTCTATTATATGTGATATATACTTTTCGGGGGAAATTTTAAGAAAGAAAGAACGAGGAGTTGCAAATAGAGAAGGGAAGTTAAATGGATAACAGAGAGGAGCCAAGATTTTACAGTGAAGCAGTGGGGATACAGAAACTGTGGCGGGGCACGGATGGCATTGTTTGAGGCCTGAATCTTTTAAGGCTGGGAAGTGAGTGTGAACTACTATGTGTCACATAGTCGAGAAGTCACTGACTTTTTGGATAGATCTCTGTTCTCTGAAATAGGGTGTAAACTTACCAGAGGTGCCGAAACAGTTCAGAAGATAAGGGTAGAATTTACTGAAATACTCACTTGTGTATGAAATATCTCATGTGAATTGACATTGCTTCTCTGGTGGCTCAGGTGGTAAATAATCTGCCTGCAATGCAGGACACCCAGGTTTGATCCCTGGGTTGGGAAGATCCCCTGGAGAAGGGAATGGCAACCCACTCCACAATTCTTGCCTGGAGAATTCTGTGGGCAGAGGAGCCTGGCGCGCTATAGTCCATGGAGTTACAAACAGCTGGACACAGCTGAGCAGCTTGCACTTTTACTTTCGCTTTCCCGCTCAGTTTGTCTGTCAGATGGACATATGTCATAGATAGGATGCAAGGGACCCTCAGGGATTCTTGCAATGAACTGAAAATTACAATGCAGTTATAAGTGGATTGTGAAAAACTGTCATAAAACTAGCAGGAGCTAGCTCAAGCTCTGTGTCAGCTACATTTTAAGACCAAAAACAATGACAATTTAACAAGATCTGGTGAGACATTGGTTAAAACCCTGGTGGCTCAGATGGTGAAGAGTCTGCCTGCAGCGTGGGAGACCTGCCTTTGAACCCTGTGTTAGGAACATCCCCTGGAGAAGGAAATAGCAACCCACTTCAGTATCCTTGCCTGGAAAATTCCATGGATGGAGGAGCCTGGCAGGCTACGGTCCATGGGGTTGCAAAGATTTGGACATGACTGGGTGACTTCACTTTCACTTGGAATATGGATTTGTATCAACTGTTTAAATAATAAAAGTTATTCCCAGGGTGTGTCATGACTTGCAATAGTAGCTTATGATGTCATGGTTACCTATCAACAGCCATTTTCTACCCACTTGATCTTTGCTGACAGAATTCTGATTTTGTTTGGGAAATTGCTACCCAAGTAGGCAGAGTCTAATAGGGATTCATTCCTGGTTGGCCTAAGTCAGCATTGGTGCTCTCACTCCTCTTACTGTTGACTGTTTTACACATGAGCCTTTTCATGATGTGTTCCTTACCAGTGGATCTGGATTTAAAGTCTGCCAGGGAGCTTCGGGGAGAAGCTTTGCAGAATAAAAAGAGTTACATGATCAGAAAATGGTGCTTATTTTGACATTTTACAAAAATTCATTTATGTTAATAACAAATCTTTGAAGGCCTTTTTTGGGTTCAAAAATATATTAGTACAGTAATATCATATGAATATAATTAATAAATATGTATATACTGGTATTGGGTGCTTAACACTTTTTTTAATAATTAATGGAGTACTTGATCAAAAAGCTTGATTTTTTACTAGAGGGCTGAACACTGAAGAAATTGATCTTAAAATGCATATTGTCTACTATAAAGGAAAAGAATTACAAGCATCTTGTTGAATCTAAATGGAATGAAGTTTGGGAATACTCTATTGAGCAAGTGAAGATTAAGTACTCATTTAACATAAATTATTTCATTGAGTAAATATTTCAAATATTTACCAACAAAAGCTGTTTAAGCACTGACAGTAACAGTAGTGAGGTAAGAGTCCTTGCTTTTGTGGATTTTACATTTTAGTGGTGAGTTGGTGAGACAGACAAAAACAAATGAATAAATATATGTCAAATATTGGTAAGTGCTAAGAAAAAGTCCAAGATAAGGGAAAGAGTAATAAGGGAAAGAATAATGAGGGAAAGAATGCTGTTTTAGAAAGAGTGCTTTGGGCAGACCTACCTGGTAAATTTGCATTTGCACAAGATGTGAGAGAGTTGAACCACATAGACATCTAGATTAGGAGGATTCTAGTCAGAGGAACAGCAAATCACAGACCCAGGGCCAGAAGCACCCTTGGTGTATTCCAGGAAAAGCAGAGGAACCATCTCACTGAGGTGGGGAGTACTGGAGGAAAAGTGAATTTGTGGGGAAGAAAATCAAATGTTCAACTTTGGATGTTGTAACAAGTAGGAATTATGATGAGCTGCTGGTAACAGAAAGTGAAAGTCGCTCAGTCATGTCCAACTCTCTGCGACTCCATGGACTATACAATCCATGGAATTCTCCAGGCCAGAATACTGGGGTGGGTAGCCTTTCCCTGCTCCAGAGGATCTTCCCAACCCAGGGATCGAACCCAGGTCTCCCACACTGCAGGTGGATTCTTTTCCATTAGCTGAGCCACAAGGGAAGCCTGCTAGTAACAGAAACGTAAACTAAACACCTAAGGGTTTTTTCCCTCTCTCATACAGAAGAAAAATCTGAATACCGGGACATTTGTGACTTAACAAAGTCATCAGAATCCCATATTCTTTCTTCTTTATTATCCTCAGCATGTAGTTTCCATCTTCAGAGTCATCATATGGCCTAATGTAGCTGCTAGAACTCCAACTTTCACATCTGTGTTCCAGGCAAGAAGTAGAATAATAGAAAGTAGGGCACAAAGACCCACGCCAGCTCTGTGCATCTCTCTAGAGAGCTTTCTCTGATGTCCCCACCCAGTAGATGCTCATATGTCATTATCCACTCTGAACTGCAAAGGAGTCTAGGAAATCTAGTATTATAGCTGGGGATATTGCTATCTAGAATAAAATTGGAGTCTTAAGGAAAGGGGGCTGATAGGTATTAAGAGGGCAACAAAGCAGCCTGTACCATTGTCAGACTAAATTTGGGATGCCTACTAGACATCCAAGTGGAAGAGATAGGGAAATGGTATGATAGATCGTTGATGTGTAAAGTATTATTGACCTTTCCTATATTGAGTTATCTTTCATTTTAATGTAAAAGATACTTATATCTTTCATAAATTTACTTGTGACCTTAGTCCCTCTAATTCTATTTTCCCTACTAAGATTTTACTTTTCTCAACCGCAAGTTCTTCTCTCATAGGAAGACAATTTATATAATTTGAGTATGACTAATCATTTTAAATTTCACTTGTTTTTCTTTTTCTTATTCTTAGCCATGGCCTGAAGATGCTCTTGAACGTGTAGCTGTGAAATTCTTAGAAACACTGGAGCTTACTGACGTTGAACGACGAGAGATAGTTCCAATCTGCAAACATTTTCACACTTCCATTATGGAACTTTCAGAAAAGTTAATATTAATAAATTTTAAAATGACAGTAATATCTTATATGTTAAAGCATCTCTTTTAGGAGAAACTGAAAATTTTAATAGGATTTCTAAGTCTTATAATTCTCTTTAATCATTTAATTAGTTATGGCTTTTAAGTATTAGAAAGCTACTTGATCTAGGTTTAACAAAGAGCAAGGTATCTTAAGGGAAAGAATATAGCTGGCTCTTAGAAATCATTAGAAGCAGGAGTTAAGAAGCCACCAGAAACCCAGAAATTCTTTTTCTCTATTTCTTATTCCTGTTTCTCTGTGGCATCTGCTTTCTCATCTTTTCTCTTTCAGGCTGAATTTTCTACTTTCCAGTGTATATGGAGGAAAACTGTCTGCCTCTCAATTCTCAAGTTTACTTCTTGCAGTTCCAGCTGATTAGCTCTTTCCGGCTTTCTAGTCCAGTTCATTCCAAAATGCTATTTAACTTTCTTTGTGTCTAGTGCCCAGTCCTGGCCTGAACTGCTGTGTATAGTGTGGCAGGTTTCATAGAACAAACGTTGCTGCTGGGGCACTAGTTGGAAGTTCTTAGACAAGAAGGAAGGTGGTTGGTAGGCTGTGGATACCTTAAAAGTATCAGCTTTACATCTGTTCATCTTCACGTCATACGTGCTCATTGTATATTGCCTATCCAGAGTTTTACAGCCAGCTGGCATGTTTGGCTCGGGCAGGTACACCACTAAGGGGGCTCTAGTCTACATACTCACCATGAAACATCATTGCATCCATTGTTTTTATGTGTGTGAGTAGTAGTCTTATATTTCTGGCCAAGCTCCATTTAACCAACATGTGACACACGTGCAAGGAATGATGACTTTTTCTTGCTGTCCTATCTGTCGTCCTCTTTCCTTGTGTACAGTATCTTGGGTCTGTTATAGGATTAGATCCTCCTGGCATATGAAACGTATAAAAAGACCTCTATCGTTCTTGCTATAGTTCTCTCTTGAGACAAATCTTTGTTGATTTGTGCTTTTTTACTACATCATTGCTATTTGATACTAATATTTTGCAGACTAGAAATTAGGATGTGGTTCTGGGTAAAGTTAAGTACTCAGCAGCTTCTGAATAAAGTCAACCTTTATTCTTAAACATTTGTTGTTAATGCTATGCTGAATTTACTTCTTACTTTGTAAAACCCATTATTTATAGTAATGCTGTGTGCCTCTCTTTTAGGTTCTTGCAAGAGTTAGGACGACATAACTATGTTACTGCTACTTCTTACCTTGAACTCATTGCCTCATTTCGACAACTGTTGACTAAGAGGCGACAAGCTATAATGGAAGCAAAACAGCGCTATGTGAATGGACTTGACAAATTAGCTTTTGCTGAGTCTCAGGTAAATTTGAGGAGCTGCTCAAGTGGAAATATAAGAAATATAAGAGATACAATTTATTGAGAATACATTATATGCCAGGTACTATGTTATGTACTTCATTTGCATTCCTTTAATTATTCCTCATAATAACTCCATAAGGAAGACGCTTTTATGATCCTCATGTTACAGATGAGTAAAGTGAATTTTAGAATTTTAGAGTTCATTCAGACTGTACAGATTCAAATACATCCAGGTTTATTCTTAAGTTTTTGGCATTTGGTGAAATTACAGTGTCAGGGTTGACTTTTTATTATAATAACTGGTTAAACCTAAGGCTTTTTTTCAAATGAGTCAAGTAATACTTATTAGCATTATTTCAACATAAGCAGCAGAGTGGGTGGTCTGAATGAATTGTACACCGTGCACATAATATAATAGGGATACCCAGAGCTGCTACCATTTTTCTGACTTTTCTTCCGTGACAACTGCATTCTTCCATTGCCCTGTCATACTCAAGAAAGATAACGTCTTTTGTGAAGAAAACTGGCCACATTCTCATGGCTTTGTTTATCATGTAAAGAACTGGGGAAAAAAAGTTAAGCTTTTCTGGCCCTGATTTTAAGTTTCGGTTTTCTCTTCTTGGCTTCTATAGCTATTGTAGTTATGAAAACTAATGACAAATTGTCTATTTAGGTTGGTGAAATGAAAACAGAGCTTGTCCAATTACAGCCCAAATTAGAGGAAGCAAAAGTTGAAAATGCAAATATGATGCAGGTAAAGTGTCCTGAATTTTTAAAAAATTGATGACAAAAGACAATTGAAATACATAAGTGCAGCTTTGATAATAACCCTTAATTCATTTGTGACAAGATCTTTGAGACGTTACTCTTTTCCGTTGATCCACTGGGTTCCTTGTGGATTCTGTTGTTTTTGAAGAAAGATGAGAAGCCCATCACTAAATTAGGTCACATATATTTACATTTCTCCTCATTTTATCCTTCAAAATTATATGTTTGGTGTCCTAGTTTTCAAATATTCTTTTGTCTCTAGGATAGAGAAAACAATAGGATGTTCAAGCATGTTTAAGATGTCTTTATTTTTTTCTCTCTTTTGCTTAGATTATCGAGATAGAATCTGCACAAGTGGAAGCAAAAAGAAAGTTTGTGAAATTTGATGAAGAGATAGCCAGTGGAAAAGCTGAGGAAGCCCAAACTCTGAAGAATGAATGTGAAAGTGATCTAGCTGAGGCAATTCCAGCCTTGGAAGCAGCCCTGTCTGCACTGGATACACTAAAGGCAAGTGCTGGAATGAGCTTGTGTTTTATCAGCGACTGTAACTGTATAACAGAGACTTGGTTAATTCCGTGTTGATCATTTTCAGTGGGTGCTATTATATTGTCATCATCCAGTCAAATTAAATTTGACTCTTAACAATTCCACTTTGATATATTGTTATCTTATGTTTTTGCTTTTGTGTATTTATTTATAATTTTCATTCAGGATATTCCAGTGGGAATAGAACAATCTCCAAGAGGCCAAAGCGGTTCTGTACATGAGCCAGGAGGCATTTGTTAAATAGAATACGGAGTCACCTCTCTGCAGCCTTCTGGTCATGCATGTACAGAAAAACCTAAAGATCATTCCCAGTGTAGATGTGTGTTGCGCCTGTCTGCATTAGACTGTTGCATAATTCTCTATACAGGGTCTTTAGGCAAACCAGAATAATCTCACCAAACAGATCAGGGAGATGAGCTTCTATTAGCTAGGGAGGCCCAGTGTAATATGGGAGTTCAGGATATCCAGTCCCCACTCTCTGCCTTTTTTCCTAATCAGTGCCCTAACTTTCATGTAAAATACCTGACAAAATGGTAAGCTCAACCTGTCAGTAGTTCAGCATCTCGCAGGATCACTGAAGTGACCTGATGGTAGAACCTAATGACCTCCTGCAGCTCCAGCTGCGTAGGAAACTAAGATCTATTGTTGTTAGCTTTCCAGCAATTGCAATGGAAGTCAGAGGCTATGGGAGAGGATAGCAAATAAATGGATCTATTGTGTCTGTCGTAACAATATATGCCTTTTTAGAAAATAAACTTGGAATTGGAAACTACCTCTTCTTTCATTTTTGGTGGGTAAAACTAATATGTAAATAAATATGGAATTAAGCCTTTATCTAACTTAGGGTTCTTAAGATGGATTTCATGTGTAGGCTTGGTATATCGTTGTATAAAAATTTTGTGTATGTGTGCAAAAATATTTTATTAGAAATGTTCTTAGTTGACATCATATTCTCATAAGGATCTGTGAACTCTCAAACACTTGGGAAACATTGATTTACTGTGCTTCAATTTTTTGTTACCTTTTTTATAACCACACAGAGCAAAAAACAATTATAGTTTCAGATGAAAATCAGTGCTGTTATTACTCTCCAACATTATAAAATAACTGTCATTATTTACAAATTGGCTGTCCTAAAGGCATCCTGTTTTCTTTTGATTTAGCCAGCTGACATTACAATCGTGAAGTCAATGAAGAATCCTCCAGCTGGTGTTAAACTAGTTATGGCTGCTGTTTGTGTTATGAAAGATATAAAACCAGAAAAAATTTCGGATCCTTCAGGAACTGGAGGCAAGGTAATAACTAGACACAGATTCATCATGTTCATGAATGTACAGAACACTTTGCAACAACTGTTATTAAATTAAACGCCAATAGTACCCAGTCCAAGGAAGACACATTGTGTATGTAGTCCAGGGTAAAGTGAAGGCAGTACTCTGTGCTGTGTTTAGTCACTCAGTCGTGTCCGACTCTTTGCAACCCCACGGACTATAGACCACCAGGTTCCTCTGTCCGTGCAGATTCTCCAGGCAAGAATACTGGAGTGGGTTGCCTCTCCCTCCTCCAGGGGATCTTCCCAACCCAGGGACTGAACCCAGGTCTCCCACACTGCTGGTGGATTCTTTACCTTCTGAGCCACCACAGAAGCCTGAGGGCAGTATAGTATCAGAGAAATGTAGTCCCAGTGGTTTCCACCTCCTTTTCTGGCTATGCAGGATTCGCCACTCTCCTGGGGTGGGTTTGAATGAACAGGGACATAGCTGTTATTTTCTTCCTAAGAGCCTCAAGAATGGTTATACAGGTGTTGTTTCCAAGCATTCAAGAAATTCTGCTGAGGTAACTAGTACTGTGATGTCGTTAAAACTATGTGCTTGGGAGCCAGAATGTCTGTATTCAGAAATCCTGACCCTCCCAGCAGTGTGACCCTGGGGAAGATGCTTAACTTCTGTGGAACTCTGTAAAAGGAGCATTGTTATAGTACTTTGGTCACAAAGTTAACGTGAGGATTGGCTTAGTTACTACATGCCAAGATTGTAACGTATAAGGCCTTTCACACAGTAAGCTGTCTGTGATAATAAATGCTTTCTTTTCAGAGTTTTTTCTTTTTCTTTTCAAGTTTTTACAATACCTAAGTTTGAATCCCTGAATTGGAGAATTGGGGTTTTTGTCGGGGGCCCATTCTGTCCTCCCTTGAGATAATAAAGATAAAAAAAATAGGCTCCTACCTTATTAAGTTATTCTCATACACACACACACACCCACACACCACTCACACACCCCTATCAAGCTTCTGAAATTAGGAAAAAGAATGTTCAGCTAGTTATGTAGCATTTTTAATTTTATGAGCATGAGCACCACGTGCTTTAGCTTGTAACTGACTGAGCAGTGTATAGTCTTTGTCTTACTGCTTTCTTCTCTGTATTCCACTTGGGAAAATCTAGGTAGGTGAGGGGATTTTCTGTAAGAAAAATGTTTGCTACCCGTCCTAGTCCATTTGGGCTACTCTAACAAATTACCATAGATTGGAGTGGTTATCAACAATGAACATTTATTTCTCACACTTCTAGAGGCTGGTAAGTCCAAAATCAAGCCTGCGGTAGATTCAGTGTCTGGTGAGGGTTCAAGTCCCGGTTTATAGACTACTGTCTTCACGTGGTGGAATGGGAGGGAGCTCCCTGCCCTCTATTTTATAAGGGGACTGATTATATCCATGACTTAATCACGTTACTAAGACCCCACCTCCAAGTACTATTATACTGGGAAGCAGACTTTAGCATAGGAATTTGGGGAGAGGACACAGACTTTCAGTTTATAGCACTACCTGTATGATTTGAAAGTCAAAATTAAAGGAAAATAAAAGTTGAAATAATAAAAATATTGTTTCTTGTATGAAATTTTGATGGTATTTGTACCAGCTGCTTTTCTTAAGTTTTCTAAAAAGAAATGATCATATTTTTTGCCTGTCGGTGTTTTTTTTTTTAAATTAAAGTTTTAAAAATTTTACTTATTTTTTGGACTGTGCTGCGTCTTTGTTGCTATGCACAGCTTTTCTCTAGTTGTGGTGCACAGGCTTCTCATTGCAGTGGCTTTTGTTGTGGAACAAGGGCTTTAGAGTGCAGGCTCAGTACTTGTGACGTGGTACACGGTCTTAGTTTTTCTGTGGCATGTGGGATCCTCCCGAACCAGGGATCTAACCCCTGTTTTCTGCATTGCAAGATGTACTCTTAACCACTGGACCACCAGGGAAACCCTCAATATTTAATTTTTAATAATAAGTTCAATATGTAAATTCATATGCATATTTTAAATATTTGATATACTTAACATGTTCTCAGAGAGAGGAGTCTCTTTATTTCATTTCCAAGGACATGTAAGTAGATATTTTGAAATTCAGTGTATAGTTTCTCTGGATTAATATACCTTAAACTTCAAGAAGAAAAGTTTTATATCAAACATTCTTAATTGTACATATAATGTTTCTGTAAATTGTATTTATAGATATTAGATTACTGGGGACCTAGCAAAAAACTTCTGGGAGATATGAATTTCTTAAGAGATTTGAGAGAATATGACAAAGACAATATTCCGGTGAGTTTCAGTGGATTTTTTTCTATAAATGTAATTTTGCCCAGATATATAAAATCTTTAATATTTTTCAGTATTATATAAAATGTAAGCAAATAGAGTGTCAATAGAATTAAATAGTAAAGGAATACTTATTAATGACTATATTGTGAATTTTCATAATGCATAAAACCACTCCTCTTTCAGACCATCCACAGTCATTGAATAAATTAACTGTTTTAGTGTATTACTGACATGAAAGGGTTCTTGAAGTGTCTTCTTAAAATAGTTTATTTCTTAACATATTGGATACACAAATTTCTGAGATTAAAAGTATATAATTTTTCATTCAAAGTTCTATTTATGTATGTTTAGTTCTTCTTTTTCCTTGTTTACACATGTTTTCCCAAACTGCAAAGGTCTTTTAATTTTGTTTAGAAGACATATCTCATCTACCTGTAATAAATTTGCTGCAATTATGCTTATTTTAAAAATATCTCAAAGTACTGACTTTGGTTTTTAAAGACAACATAACTGTTTTATATACTCTTTTTTAAACTATATATGATCAAATTTTCATCTAATGATTGTGTGGTATATGTTGAAATTTTAAGATCTAAATCTTTGTTTCCCAGGTGACTGTTATGCAGAAGATTCGTGGTGAATACTTAACAAACCCTGAATTTGATCCTCCTAAGGTTGCTAAAGCTTCCTCTGCAGCTGAGGGTCTGTGTAAGTGGATCATGGCTATGGAAGTGTATGACAGAGTTGCAAAGGTATTTTGAGGATCAGCACATCCGTTTTCTATTGAAATGTTCCCATAAATTAAAATCTATGCCTTTGAAATGGAGAAGGAAATGGCAACCTGCTCCAGTATTTTTTCCTGGAGAATCCCATGGGCAGAGGAGCCTGGCAGACTACCGTCCATGGGGTCACAAGAGTTGGACATGACTTAGGGACTAAACCAACCAATGCCTTTGAAAACACTAAGGTTAGCTTCTGTTGAGTTCAGCCTTAACTCATTTCCCCTCATATTTAATAAAAAGGTTGTGATTTTAAATGTTTTTTTTTAATCTTTCATTTTAGGATTGAAGTTCTTTCTTCAACTGAAAAAAAAAGTGGTGTTTTGAATTCATTGTAGTAACGAATATTTGGTGAAAAAAGGAAAATTGAAATAAATTTGTTCATAATAAAAGATCTATGCCCTTATTTACTAGTTCAGAAGTTTCTAAAAGTGATTCCACAGAGAACTTGTCCTGCTCCAGCATAATCAGTTCAGTTTAGTCGCTCAGTCTTGTCCGACTCTTTGCCACCCCATGGACAGCATAATCAGACATTAATTGAGTGTCTAGTGGATGAAGAGAATGCTTACGTATGACATAACCTGTTGGGACCAGTATACATGAGAGCAGGGAGATCAGCAGAACTGGCCAGACTGACCTATAGTTACAGGGACCTGGGGCAAAAGAGAATTAAGTTTTATGGGAGACAGCAGAAGCAAAGAAAAATCCGAAACATCAAAGGCCAAGTGGCAGATGAAAATCTTGATGCAGAGGTCAGAAGTAAGAAATTCCAATAGGGTTAAGAGGAAAAGCATGGACTCAAGCAGTGATAGGGAGCTTTTTTTGGAGACTCCCTGGGGCCAAATTACAGGAGAGCAGAGAATGGTTAAGAGCATTTTGTATGGGGTGGGAGAAAGCTTCAAGAAAGAGGGGACATATGTATACCTATGGCTGATTCATATTGATATATGGCAGAAACCAATATTATAAAATAATTATCCTTCAATTAAAAATAAATAAATTTTTTAAAAGTGCGCTTTTCAAATTTGACTAGCAAAGGATCAAGGAAGCACTGGCCTTGCCCTCTGTAACTTGCAAAATTCTACCAAGAGGAGCAGAAAATATAAATAAAAATACCCATGGAAATACATGATATTATGTGTTTAGAGTACAGAATGAGTAATCAGGTTGTAACAATTGAAAAGATATTCCTAATGAGGCATACATGCTTGTTAGAGAGGTATGGATTTTATTCATTTCAGAGGAATAGACCAGTATATACCTGGTATAAGTAAAATTAATTCTATCTGAATGTGTTTCCATTTGAACATCTTGTCCCTCCCCATAGTAGTCCCAGCAGGTCTGCAAACTGTCAGCTCTGCCTGTTTCTGCATGGCCCACAAGACATGTGAATGTTCTGGATTCTTTGTATAAAGCAGAGAATCTAAGGTATTCAGGTTCTTTTCTGACTTCCCACCCTGTTCAGTTCAGTCGCTCAGTCGTGTCCGACTCTTTGCGACCCTATAAATCGCAGCACACCAGGCCTCCCTGTCCATCACCAACTCCCGGAGTCTACTCAAACTCATGTCCATCAAGTTGGTGATGCCATCCAGCCATCTCATCCTCTGTCGTCCCCTTCTCCTCCTGCCCCCAATTCCTCCCAGCATCAGGGTCTTTTCCAATGAGTCAACTCTTCGCATGAGGTGGCCAAAGTATTGGAGTTTCAGCCTCAGCATCAGTCCTTCCAATGAACACTTAGGACTCCTTTAGGATGGTCTGGTTGGATCTCCTTGCAGTCCAAGGGACTGTCAAGAGTCTTCTCCAACACCACAGTTCAAAAGCATCAATTCTTCGGCGCTCAGCTCTTTTCACAGTCCAACTCTCACATCCATACATGACCACTGGAAAAACCATAGCCTTGACTAGATGGAACTTTGTTGACAAAGTAATGTCTCTGCTTTTGAATATGCTATCTAGGTTGGTCATAACTTTCCTTCCAAGGAGTAAGCCTTGTACCTCCACACTATTTTAATTTCGATGCACCTGCCTCGTGTTGTTATGGAAAGGTTGAAGGGAGATATCCAGCAAGCTCTTCTCTAAAGTCCGAAGTAGGAAGAAAAGCTTCCTAATTTCTGTTTAACACATTCTCCCTTCGGGATTTCTGCCCTGAGGAGAGAAAGCAGGTCAGTCGTATCTGATTCTTTGCTTCAGCCTTCCTCTTGGCCTTCAGCTCACTCATGGCAATGTGTCAGTAGAGTTAGGTCTCCCTTCTTTCAAATGGACATATACTCTCTTTGGTCAGTTTGTAAATTCCTTATACTGGTGTCTTATAGTATACTCTAACCAAGTTGGCCTTACCCCATTCTTCATATACTGATGAGCATAATAAAATAAAAACTTTAGGAAATCGTTTTTCTCTCAACAAAGCATCACTTTTCACAATTGATTGAGGAAAATTCAATTTTGATAGCGAAGCTAAATACCAAGTCTTTATTTCTCTTTGTATTACTGCTACTGTCTTAATCTCCTCAAGGCAAATGTAATCCTCAGCTGACTGGGAAGGAAATCAAAAGCTTGGAGATGCCAAAAAAAAAAAAAAAAAAGGCAGCACATTCATGTATTTTTAAGTGTTTGTCATTTCTGTTACATGCTATTCTGTTTTGCCACAGTTCAAAGGCAACTCCTGATTGTATTGAGATGTTTTCTACATATTATGCTTTTGGGTTACATTTTGTGACATATTATTAGAGTAACTTGCCCATTTATAGATGAAGTTTACTGGTCCAGGATGATTTTATATATTTTATAAGATATAGAAATATATTTTACTTTATTTGCATATGAAAATATAAGATTTAAGGAATTTAAAATTTGCATGATTTATTTTTATAAGTAATAAATGTATTTATAATCATAAACATTTAAAATTCACAGTATCTATAAAGGATTATGCTGACTGTCAGCGTTCTATATAGTACATGTTATAGCTACATATACTGTTCCCAAACAGGTAGTGGCTCCTAAGAAAGCCCGCTTAACAGAAGCTCAGAAGTCCTTAGCTGAGACAATGGAGCTTTTGAATCAGAAGAGAGAAGAACTAGCAGAAGTAGAACATCATTTGGAAAATTTAGAAACAATATTTCTTGAGAAAACTGAGGAAAAAGCTCGTTTAGAAGACCAGGTGGAACTTTGTGCTAAGAAACTTGAAAGAGCCTCAAAACTAATTGGAGGACTAGGTGGCGAAAAATCGAGGTCAGATTTCTACTCATTCTAACACTGTTTTCAAACCTCTGGCTTGACTATGCAGCTCTCTTCGGGTATGATGATTGCCATGCTATGCCATGTTCAGTCGCTTCAGGCGTGTCTGACTCTCTGTGACCTCATGGACCGTAGCCTGCCAGGCTTCTCTGTCCATGGTATTTTTCCAGGCAAGAATACTGGAGTGAGTTGTTTATCTTGATTACTGATTTTTAAATTGCTGGTTGAGAATATGGGACTTTCTGTAAAGCACCTGGCTAGGCTTCTCCTAACAGAATTTCCGTGTCAAGGATGGTGTTTGCAACTTGCTTTCAAATGTTAAAAGAGAGAGAGAAAGAGAAAGAGGCAAATAAGGCTAAAGATAAGTTTTAATCTTAGTGGTGAGTATGTGGATGATCATTGTGCAGTTCTTTCCAATTTTGTGTTCAAATGTTTTGCAATAAAGTGTTTGGAAGGGAGTAGTGAATATGTGGTTCATTTTGTTAAATTTATTTTAAATAACTGACTTGATGTAACAAAGCCAGTTAGCTTTATTCTAATCTATTTATACTAGTCAGCCAATTATCATAGCTATTAATTGTATTTGTTGAATGAATAGCATGATAAAGTAACATACTTTTGATGATACTTCATAGTGCAGATTAGATGGTTTTGAAATGCACTTTTTATGGTAAAAGTTTCATTAAATGGAAAAAGATACCAACCTTAGCTATAGTATGCCAACTGCTATACAACTTAAATGTAATTTTTGGTAATGAATTACAAATGTTCCTGAGTTTTTCAGGAACAAATAGCAGGGCCACTGGGCCAAATCATCCTGAATAAAATTATTAGGCAAAATTCTGGTGATTTTTTTTTTTTGTTTCTGTTTTCCTATCCTGAAAGAACAAGTCCTATAAGAAATGCATAATATTCTAATAATGAATAGTGAATTATTGTTTGTAGAACATAAATGTATATTATAGCATATTAGAGCTAGAAGGGACCTAACCTCCTCATTTTATAGATAAGCAAGTGCCCAACTTTTCATGGCATTTTGTTATAGAATTTGCACTAGAAACCCCTGGCTGTTTCATTACTGTCTTTAATCATTCTCTTTGGTGAGGGTATTTTGCCTTTGATTGGTCTCCCAGATGGTCTCAAGCTGCAGATGACCTTCAGACAGTATATGAAAATTTGACTGGTGATGTCTTAATATCAGCAGGAGTAATAGCCTACCTTGGTGCTTTCACTTCTGGCTTTCGACAAACATGTACAGAAGATTGGAGCATATTGTGCAAGGTAATGGTTTTATATTTTCTTATGAGTTTATTTTTAGAAGATTTAAAATATATGTTGGGGTATTTGGGGGGAAAGGATGATAATAAAAATAGAGAAGGAAAGAAATGACTGAAAATATGAAGTTTTTTTCTTCTTATTTGATCAGTAAAACATTTCCATAGTCTAACTTTTCATTCAGTTTTTTCAGTTGTTTAGAATTATTAAATACTAACAACAAATAATATGTTAATTAAAAATATTTTAATCAACAAGATAAGAGAAAATGTCAAAAATAAATCTGTGTATTTCTAACAGGAGAAAAAAATCCCATGTTCAGAGGAGTTCTCACTGAGTAAGACCTTGGGTGATCCAGTAACAATCAGAGCCTGGAATATTGCTGGATTGCCTACAGATACTTTCTCCATAGACAATGGAGTGATTGTTAACAACTCCAGGCGCTGGTAAGGAAGATAAAGTGTTTATTTTTCAATTATTTTACTTGAAACTTTTTGAACATAGAGAAAAATTGAAAGGATTTCAGAGTAAGTACCCATATAGCTACTACCTCCTAGATCTTGCAGTTAACATTTCATTATTCTTGCCCATCCCTCTATCCATCCATCAACTCATCCTTTTTTTATGTATTTCTACATATGTTGCAGACATGGACATACTTCCTCCCAAATACTTCAGCATGCATATCATTAAGTAAAGTTCAATATTTTTTTCCTTTTGAGGTAAAATTTACATACAATGAAATATGTAAAATTTAATACAAATATACAAAAATACACAAACTTGTGAGTTCTAACAAAAGTATGCACTTGTGCAACTCAAACCTCAGGGTTTGAGTCAGGGTATAACACAGTCTTTTTTGTCCCATCCCAGTAAATCCCCTCGTTCACCCCATAGGAAATTATTATTCTGATTATTTTCCATCACAGGTTAGTTTTACCTGTTCTAGATCTTCATATAAATGGAATCATACTGTATGCTGTCTTTTGTGTAAGGCTTTTTCCACACAGCATAATCTTACTAATTTTTGTTGCTGAGTATTATTCAGTTACATGACTCCGTAATTGTTTATGTATTTTCCTGTTGTTGGACACTTGGGCTGTTTCCAGTTCTTAGCTATTCAATGTATTGATTTTTGCTCGGTATTTCTACTCATTTTGTAATTTATGCAATTTCATGTAAATCTGTTAAAGCTGCTGTCATAGTATGGTAACTGTGTGAGCTTTGCAGATGGTTTTTATTATCTTTTTATTTACACACTTTTGGAAACTTGGGAAATTATTCTTATCTGAAGAGATATTTTCTTGTAAATAGTTATCTTGTCATATTGCCATCTATAAAAGTCCTTTCTTGACCTTATGTCAAACAAACTATGATGGATAATACTGAGTTCTTATATTCATGAGATACTATTTTAATACCTTATATTCTCACAAATTCCTATGAGTTAGTTCTTATTATTATTATTCCATTTTATAAATGAGACAACTGAGGCCCAGAATAAATTAGTAATTTGAAATTTAGTGAGATAACTGAGCTAATAAATGGTGTAATCAGAATTTGAACCCAGACAACTTAACTTCCAAATCCTAATTCTTTCTTACTATGTTAAGTGAAATGTGGAATAGGATATCACATTTACTACCTTTAAAACTGTAATGGAAGTTTCAGTCTTCTTTTGGGATATAAGATATGGTAAGGATACAAAGAAATCTTATATTCTGAAAGTTTGAGGTATTGTTTGTTTATATTCTTTGGAAACCTTACTAGATACTTCAAGACCTCTAAGTCTCCTTTATATTGATAGTGTTTTTTACTTGGGAGTGAAGATCCTTAGGTTGAAATGTCTCGGCAGTTGGTAAAATCCCTGGCAGCTCAGTGGTAAAGAATCTGCCTGCCAATGCAAGAGACGTAAGAGATGTGGGTTCGATCCCTGGGTAGGGAAGTTCCTCTGGAGGAGGGCGTGGCAGCCCAATCCTGTATTCTCGCCTGGAGAATTCCATGGACAGAGGAGCCTGGCAGACTACAGTCCATGTGTTGCAAAGAGTTGGACACAACTGAAGTGACTTAGCAGCAGCAGCAGCATTATAATCTGAGGAAGTATAATAAGCTAGTCCCCAAAATGAGAATGTTCTGTTTAACAGAATATTAGACCCTGAGTATTAATTTTGTTTTAGAACTCTTTTTTATGCATTTGGTGGCCATTTTGATTTTTAAAATAGCAGTTTAAAATGTTAGCAGAAGGTCTATTAGGCTTAATGGAAATCCAGAGAAACCAGAAGTTTCAGAGTTGTATGTAAATTGAAGAACACAATCTGTCATTTTCTGGAGAAAGATAACTCTTCCGATAAAGTAATCTTTCAGTGGTGTCACTGCTTTGTACCTGATATTTTGGGGCTGGCTGATCAACAGGTCATGGATTGTGTCAACTTTGAAGGATAAGTCTCCATCCTTACAGACCAGACTTCACTTCTTGTGAGTTGAGACCAAAGTGGTCATCTATGGCCATCATCATTCTTGACGTTAGGCTGAGTGATGACAGAGGCTTAATCTCCTCTTCCTACCTCCTGACAGCAGAATCCAGTGATGTAACTTATGTTTACTCTTTCAGTTACTCACTTTTGAGTATCTTAAGTGTGAAAAGTGTGTGTGAAAGTGTTACTTGCTCAGTCGTGTCTTACTCTTTGTGACTCTATGGACTGTAGCCCTCCAGGTTCCTCTGTCCATTGAATTATCCAGGGAAGATTACTGGAGTGGGTTGCCATTTCCCCTTCCAGAGAACCTTCTCAACCCAGGAACTGAACCTTTGCCTGCTGCATTTCAGGCAGATTCTTTACTGTCTGTGCCACCAGGGAAGCCCATCTTATGTGTGCGTCAGAGAAAAGCTGCGGACTTAGAGAAAAGCTACCAGACTTTTGTAATGTGAAAATTGGTATCTCTCTCAGTCATTCGCTCTCTCTCCCTCTCTTACTGTCTCTCTCAGGCTGCAGGACCTACCTTCCTTGTTTTTCTCCACTGCTTCATTGATCTGTCTCTGATTATTTGCTGACTCTGTTCTTCTGTACACATGGCCATTCTTTAATGAAGCCTTAGATCCTAAGTTCACAAAACACATCGTTGAATAATATACAAAAACCCAAATCATTCAGTACAACTGCAAATCCCATGAGAGAAAAATCTGATTAGTCTGGCATGGGACAAATATCCACCCTAGCCTTATCACCTATGGCTGGGGGCCGAGCCATTATGGTTAAACACATGGGTATAGGTCAGAAGCATAAAAGTGAGACGATGAAAAAGTGAAAATGTTAGTCACTCAGTTATGTCCAACTCTTTGTGACTCCATGGACTGTAGCACACCAGGCTCCTCTGTCCTTGGAATTCTCGAGGCAAGAATACTGGAGTGGGTGGCTATTTTCTTCTCCAGATCTTCCCGACCTAAGGATTGAACGTGGGTCTCCTGCATTGCAAGCAGTTTCTTTACTGTCTGAGCCATAGGTCAGGAGATAGTTCTCAGAAAACGAGTCATAAACTGGGAAAGTTTAACAATTAGGACCCTGTTATGTTTATTGTATCTTTGGATGTGATGAAAGGTAAGGATCTAATTTTGTTTAATTATTTTATAATGATAACCATTTACCCCAGCAGTGTTTATTGAGTTATTCTTCCTTTCCTTACTGATTTGTAATGCTGTCTTTGTCCTTTAGTCTTTCTTGTGCACTGGTCTGAAAATGTCTTTTTTTCCTCTATTTTTTCTTTAATTTTATGTCAGGCTTATTGAGGTATAATATATGCAGTAAAATCCAACCTTTTTAGGGCGCTTTTATGAAGTTTGACTCACTCCAGTACTCTTGCCTGAAAAATCCCATGGGTGGAGGAGCCTGGTAGGCTGCAGTCCAGGGGGTTGCGAAGAGTAGGACACGACTGAGCGACTTCACTTTCACTTTTCACTCTCATGCATTTGAGAAGGAAATGGCAACCCACTCCAGTGTTCTTGCCTGGAGAATCCCAGGGACGGGGGGAGCCTGGTGGGCTGCCATCTATGGGGTCACACAGAGTCATACACAACTGATGCGGCTTAGCAGCAGTAGCAGCATGAAGTTTGACTAAAGCCTGTGGTCATATGATCCCTGTGACAATCAAGGTGCAGAATATTACCAACCATCTGAAGCTTTTATGTGTTTATTTTTGGTTGTCCTGGATCTTCACTGCTGCCCCATTTTTTCTCTAGTTGTGCTCTGTAGTTGTGGAGCACAGGCTGCAGGGCTTAAGGGCTTCAGAAGTTGCAGTTCCCAGCTCTAGAGCACAGGCTGGCTAGCTGTGGCCCACAAGCTTAGTCGCTCCATGGCAGGTGGGATCTTGCTGGATTCGCACTTGTGTCTCCAGTGCTGGCAAGTGGATTCTTTACCACTGAGCCACTAGGGAATCCCCATTTGAAGCTTTTAAATGGGAGGGATCACAGGACTTCCCCCCCACCTACTTTTTAAAATAGAGATTGTAAGTGACATAATTCTCACTTGTAATCAGAGTATTTTGATTATTTGTACTTAAATGGAATTATTGATACATTTAGATTTAAATCTGCCATCTTGCTATTTCTTTTCTGTTTGTCTCATCTGTTATTTTTTCCTTTTATCTTCTTTTTTTCACCTGGCTTTGGATTAATTGAGTTTTTTATGGTTCCATTTTATCTCCACTACTTACTTGCTGGTTATACATTCCTTACTTTTAATGTTTGCTCTAGAGTTTATATTCAGTTCAGCTCAGTTGCTCAGTTGTGTCCAACTCTGCGACGCCATGGATGGTAGCATGCCAGGCTTCTCTGTTCATCACCAACTCCTGGAGCTTACTCAAACTCATGTCCATTGAGTTGGTGATGCCATCCAACCATCTCATCCTCTGCTGTCCCCTTTTCATCCTGCTTTCAATCTTTCCCAGCATCAGGGTCTTTTCCAATGAGTCAGTTCATCGCATCAGCTGGCCAAAGTATTGGAGTTTCAACTTCAGCATCAGTCCTTCCAATGAATATTCAGGACTGATTTCCTTTAGGATGTACTGGGTGGATCTCCTTGCTGTTCTAGGGACTCTCAAGAGTCTTCTCCAACAACCCAGTTCAAAAGCATCAATTCTTGGGCACTCAGCTTTCTTTATAGTCCAACTCTCACATCCATACATGACTACTGGAAAAACAGGTTTGACTAGAGGGAACTTGTTGGCAAAGTAATGTCTCTGCTTTTTAATATGCTGTCTAGGTTGGTCATAACTTTTCTTCCAAGGAGCAAGCATCTTTATTTTCATGGTTGCAGTCACCATCTGCAGTGATTTTGGAGCCCAAAATAATTAAGTCTCTCACTGTTTCCATTGTTTCCCATCTGGGGCCAAACTATGGTAGGGGTAATGATAATGGCAGCCTCCTTCAAAAGGTCCCACGCATGCACTGCTGCACTCAGTGCCCCCGACCTTGCAGCAGGCCACTGCCGACCCATGCCTCCACCCGGAGACTCCTGGACACTCATGGGCAAGTCTGGGTCAGTCTTTTATGGGGTCACTGCTCCTTTCTCCTGGGTCCTGGTGCACACAAGGTTTTGTTTGTGCCCTCCAAGAGTCTGTTTCTCCAGTCCTGTGTAAGTTCTGGCAGCTCTGTGGTGGTGTTAATGGCAACCCCCTCCAAGAGGGCTTATGCCATGCCCAGGTCTGCTGCACCCAGAGCCCCTGCAGGCCATTACTGATTCGTACCTCTGCAGGAAACACTCAAACACAGAAATTAGAGATGTATATTATAAACTGTGATGTTTTCAAATAACAATATATTACTACACATGTACTATAAGAATCTTTCAACAGTGTAGTTCAAATGTCTTTCCCCTATTTATTGTGCTGTTATTGTTTATTTTATTTTTCATGCCATGAATCCCATAACACATTGTTACTATTTTTACTTTAGACAGTAATTATAGTAGAGTGATTAAATATAAGAAAATTTCTTTTATGTTTATGTTCATTTTTTTTTCCATTTTAAGACTTTTTGAGTTTGTTTGTTTTTTTTTTTTTCTGGCTGCACTGCATGGCTTGTAGTCACTCAGTTCCCCAACCATGAATTGAACCTAGGTCATGACAGTGAAACTCCAAGTCCTAACTACTGAACCACCAGGAAATTCCCTTAGACTTCTTTATTTTTTTATGTTTCTATATGATTTCATACTTTTTCTGCCTGACAAATATTTTTCAACATTTTTGGTGTACAGGTCTATTGCAATTAATTCAGTCAGCTTTTTTATTTATTTCATCTTCATTTTGAAAGATATTTTTTGCTGGGTTTAGAATTCTGAGTTGACAGTTTTTGGATTCTTCTGGTTTTGCTTTTTTTCTTTTAAAGATGTCACTCCATTGTTTTTAGACTGTGTAGTTTCTGATAAGCCTGCTCTAATTTTAGTTCCTTTTTCTGTAACTTTTTTCCTCTGACAGACTTCAGTTTTTTTTTTTTCCTTTCTGTTTTTAGTTGCCTGCAGTTTGATTGTGATGTATTAGTATATTGGAGTGTGTGTGTGTTCATCTTTGTAGTTCTCCTGACTGAGGTTCTTTGAGCTTCTCAGATCTACTTCATTTTATCCCTTTTCTCTTTCTGGAAAGAAAACTTACATTTGTGAGTCTTTGAGTTTCAGATTGGATAATTTCTATAAAACTATCTTCAAGTTCATAACTGTATTAATTGACTGTCTCCTTAGTTGTATTGAGTCTATGCAGCCCATGAAAGAAATTCTTTAGAGTTGACATTTTTTATCTCTAGCATTTCCATTTAATGCTTCCTTATAGTTCATCTCTGTGCTGAAGATCGTCTCTTGAGGCATGTCATCCACTTTTTTCACTGGCTCTTTTACATTTTAATCACAGTTATTTAAAAACTACATATATTTCCCATGTTTGTGTCATCTTTAAGGCTGTTTCTGTTAGTTTCTTTTGTCTCTTGAGAATGTTTTGAGTTTTTTTCCCATGCTTATTTAAATATCTCATAATGTTTGATTGAATGCAAGATATTTTCAGTCTAATAGCAGGAACTGAGCTTAATGGTATTAACTCCTGGAAATGGGCATGCTGCTTCTTCTGTCGCTCCATTAGAACAGAGATTTGAGTCAGTCTAATCATCAGTTGAACTAGGTTTGGGTTTTGTTGTTATTCTTGTAAAGTTCAGGGGACCAGTGGTGTCAACTTAATCTAACCATGGTTCTATGCTGAGAATGAGGGATAGCTTTCTGGAGTGTTTTTCTCAGAGTTAGAGTTTTACCTTCAACTTTCGACTGTTCCTGAATGCCCATGACACACAGGGTCTCTCTCTATTTTTGTTGTTCCCTTAGAGGTGGATTGCTTTTGCTCAGTACTCCACGTTAGGCTGTTTTGGGGGCAAAGTGAGAGTTGTCTGTTACTCTGATTTCCTAGTCTTAGGAAGGCCCTGTGCATATTGGGCCTTCGGTGTAGGATATTTTCAGCCTGCTGGCCCTCCTCCCTGTGACAGCTAAGTTTGCATTCTGCCTTGGTTGATCTTGAACAGGAGTTTCACACCCTCTCCTAGAGTTAAGGGATATCTGCTTAGTGAAGGTTGGTAAAGGTATGTTTTAGCCAAAGACATTTTTCTACCTCTCCTCCAAGGGTTGAGTTTTTCTTTTGCTCTTGCCCCAGCTACAATGTATATTTTGTCCTTACTTTTTCCAGGATTCATACCAGTGTTCTTGGCTCAATATATGTAAATTTCCCAGCTGGAATTTCCTGTATCATGTACATAGTATAAACTTGCCCCTTGAACCTGCATAAACTATTGACCCATGGTTACAGGTTCTCAGAGAACTTTTTCCAAGCTGAAGATGAGACAAGAATCAGAACATTTCTTTCGTGTCTCCTTATGAATAGAGTTGGATTTTTTCTATGATTCATGAAGACTTCTGTGGGTTTAAGCTTAATACAGGGATTTCAGTTTTACTTTCCTGCTACATATGGGCTCAAGGAGCCCTTAAGTTATTAGTACTGACACTCTCCCCAAAGCTAGCTGTCATTCCAGCTCACACATACAAAGCTGTTTTTCTGGCACCTGTGTTTTTCTGTCCTTATGTATGTATAGTTCAAATGTATGTCACCTATGTATTTTTGAAATGTCATGTTTTATCCACCAGTACTTGGTAGCAGAAGGAGTTCTATTGGTTACTTAGCCACTCATGCTGCTGAAACTATAGTTGATTATTAATTCTTCTTGTGCTTGCTCATAATTTCTAAAGGTTTATCTGTTTATAATATTACACAGTGGTTAAGAGTAGTGTAGACTCTGGTATCAGGATATTTGGAGTCAGATATTTCTCTCTCATTTTCTCTCTTGAAAGTGAAAGTTAAGTTGCTCAGTCGTGTCTGACTCTTTGTGACCCCATGGACTGTAGCCTACCAGGTTCCACCATCCGTGGAATTTTCCAGGCAAGAATACTGGAGTGGGTTGCCATTTCCTTCTCCAGGGGACCTTCCTGACCCAGGGATTGAACCCGGGTCTCCTGCACTGCAGGCAGACGCTTTACGCTCTGAGCTGCCAGGGAAGCCCTTTCTGTAGCAGAGTTTAAAATTGTTTATTCTTTCATTTTACTGCATGTGATAAGTGCTCAGTAACTGTTAGTTTTTAAAAATAATTATTTTCTTCAAATACCTCATTTTAGTATCTATGTCTCAAATTCTGACTTTGCTTACTTTTTAACCACAATGAAAATACTTACTGTTTCTACTTTATTATTGTTTACTAATACAACAGTGGCTACTTAACAGCAAAGCTATGTTTTCCCCAAAATTACTACCGCTGTTAGAAGCATAAATCAATAACGATTTTTTCTTTAGACTGCCCTGCTTTTGGATCTCAAACGTAGATGAGTATTACTCTCATACCTACAGTCAGGTACACATGGAACACAAAACCCTGCATAGCCTTATTTTTCGGATAGATACAACTCAGCTTTCCAATTGTATTTGTAATACTCACATAAAATTGCATTAAGTAGGAGTTGGATTTCTTTTAGAAAAATAAGATCTCTAATTATTGCATTACTGAGAACATTGGTTGATTTAGGTATTACCAAGATAAGCACTCAGTCAGCTCAGTTCAGTTGCTCATTTGTGTCTGACTCTTCGCGACCCCATGGACTGCAGCACACCAGGCCTCCCTGTTGGTCACCAACTCCCAGGGTCCACTCAAACTCATGTCCATTGAGTCAAACATAAGCATTAGAAAAACTTAATTTACAGAAATTATTACTTTTTGTAGGGGAATGAACAAATACCATATTTTTTTCCAATAATAAAGTTACATCAATGTATGGCAAAAATCACTACAGTATTGTAAAGTAATTAGCCTAATTTTTAAAAAATAAATAAATGATAATTTTTTTTTAAAAAGGAGGGCAAAAAATGTTCCTTTAAATAGGACTTTGAAAGGTACTAAAAGCATCTTGTCTAACTACTAGCAACTTTTAAACAATTGTGTGCAAAATAACTTTCTCGTTTCCAAAACACTTTTCATCTGTTTGCTGTGAGAGCAAAGTAAATTTTAACTGATATCTGGACTTTTTGTGTTTTCAATAGGATTTCAGCACAATTTGAGTGGAGAAAGAAGACAACCATACAGCTGTTGCTGAATTGTTTTGTCTTTTGGAAAGGAAAGAAAATAAAAGCACAGAGTTATCTGGGATTAGCTGATTAAAGAGCTTATTTTTAGGCTAAGGGAAAGGGGGTTTTTATCCCTAGAAATTGTTGAAATAGAAGGAGAATGTCTGGAAAGCCAACATAATATGAAGTGAAAATTCCCCTTTCTGTATTAATATTAATATGAAAAAAAGAATTTAATGCATTGTACTGAATACAAAAGGAACTCAGGATAGTCAGTATCATCGTGGAGGAAGAGGAAAGCACCTCATATATTGATTCTCTGAAACTATGAATTGTATGTTCTTGAACACAAAGTCTTTTACCATACTTACATAGAAAAAATTTCCTAAATAGATCTCAAATATATACTAGACTAAACTTGGAAACTTAGTTTATGGTTCTACTCATAACTTAAGGAAATCCATTATAGGCCAGTAGATCTTTTATTTTAAATTCTTATCTGATACATAGGATTATTTTTCATATTATGTTAACAAATGATATGTGTTATAATTACTATGAAGACCATGTGTTAAATTGGAAAGAGCACAGCTTACACATTCATAAGATCCTACTTCTGACATTAAACTAGTTTCTTAACCTTAAAACCTTGGGCAAAGTACTTAATTTCTTCATTTCAAAAATAAATGAGAATGAAACTCCATTTTCCTTTTCCTCACAGAACTTTTGTGAAGATTTATCCTGAAAATGTATATGAAACACTTTGTACAGGTTGATGGTGATATTTATTATTTAAATTATATAATATTAGATAAATCTCAACATCTATTTAGTCCCCTAAAATTTTTCTTATTATATTTTAGGCCTTTAATGATTGACCCCCAGGGTCAAGCCAATAAGTGGATCAAAAACTCTGAGAAAGAAAATCAGCTTAGTGTTATTAAGCTATCAGATGCAGACTATATGAGAACACTGGAAAACTGTATTCAGTTTGGAACTCCACTTCTATTAGAAAATGTTGGTGAAGAACTGGATCCATCATTGGAACCTTTGCTACTTAGACAAACTTTCAAACAAGGTAGAAGTCAATTGATATTAGTTGCTAAAACTGAAGATGATTGGATTATCTTTGAGGCTTATCTTTGCGGGAAGAAGACTAATACATAATTTTAATAATAATCTTAATAATGCAGAACTTCTGTGTCATTGTTATGCATGAAAGGAAATTTGAACAAGTATCAGATATCCTAAAATAAATACCTTGCCTTCCTTTGATTGCCTTAGTCACGGTTATTTAGATTGTTCTGTAGAGAACATACAGAAGTTGCATCCAGCCTGAAATTCCTTTATCTTATGACCAAGGACCACACAAAGTCCATTACTATGAATAGTAATGGTTAATGTGGACCAGAGTTGACTTTAGGTAAACATTGTCCCCCTTGTATATCTTTCTGCTTATAAAATTTTTTCTCTGTCAAACTCTAGCACTTTAAGAGCTTTAGTCATACATAAATAATTTTGGAACCATTATTGAAAATTAATAGAGGAAGTAAGATCAAAAGGAATCTTAATTTAGAAGGCTCCATGACAACCAGAAAAAACATATATTACCCCAGAATTAATGATTCATGCTGTATAATTGCTTACTTGCCTCTGTGTCTGTGGCTTTTGCAACACTTGTATTCTGTTTGAAATTACTTTATAACGTTTTACTTATAACCTAGGATGGGTTTTAACAGAAGGGAAAGGGCTATGTAACTTTGGCTTATTTATTATGCATTTTTATCTGAAATACAGGTGGCATTGATTGCATCAGACTTGGTGAGGTCATTATTGAGTATTCCTTTGATTTCAAGTTTTATATCACCACAAAGTTGAGAAATCCACATTATATGCCAGAGCTGGCTACAAAGGTATCTTTGCTCAATTTCATGATAACTCCAGAAGGACTTGAAGATCAATTACTTGGTATTGTTGTTGCAAAGGAGAGGTATGTATTTTCTTAGATACTTTCAGATAGTCTAGAAAAGAATATTTGTAGGCCATAAAGTTGGCTTGAGGCTCAACATTCAGAAAACTAAGATCATGGCATCTTTGTTGATCATGGCAAAAATGATCATCATGGCAACTTTGGCCACCTGATGTGAAGAACTGACTCCTTGGAAAAGCCCTGATGCTGGGAAAGACTGAAGGTGGGAGGAGAGGGGGACAACAGAGGATGAGATGGCTGGATGGCATCTCCGACTCAATGGACATGAGTTTGAGTAAACTCTAGGAGCTGGTGATGGACAGGGAGGCCTGGTGTGCTGCAGTCCATGGGGTTGCAAAGAGTCGGACACGACTGAGTGACTGAACTGAACTGAACTGAATACTTTTGTTATGTGATTATTCTGAATCCTTGTCTAAATTTTATTGTTGTTGTTCAGTCGCTAAGTTGTGTCCCACTCTCCGTGATCCCATGAACTGCAGCACGCCAGGCTTGCCTGTCCTTCACTATCTCCTGGAGTTTGCTGAAATTCATGTCCACTGAGTCAGTGATGCTATCTAATTAACTCATTCTCTGCTGCCCTCTTCTCCTCTGCCTTCAGTCTTTCCCAGCACCAGGGTCTTTTCTAATGAGTTGGCTCTTCACATCTGGTGGCCAAAGTACTGGAGCTTTAGCTTTAGCATCAGTCCTTCCAGTGAATATTCAGGATTGATTTCCTTTAGGATGGACTGGTTTTATTTCCTTCGTCATTATAAATTAAATAAATACAGAATTCTTTAAAATAATCATTCTATAATAAATAAGTTATAAGCCAACCATGTTATATTGGGCTTTTAGTATGGGTAATAGGATTTAGGTGATGTGCCATGACTTTTCTGAGTAGGCAATGGCACCCCAGTCCAGTACTCTTGCCTGGAAAATCCCATGGATAGAGGAGCTTGGTAAGCTACAGTCCATGGGGTCGCTAGGAGTCGGACACGACTGAACGACTTCACTTTCACTTTTCACTTTCATGCATTGGAGAAGGAAATGGAACCCACTCCAGTGTTCTTGCCTGGAGAAGCCCAGGGATGGGGGAGCCTGGTGGGCTGCCGTCTATGGAGTCGCACAGAGTCAGACATGACTGAAGCGACTTAGCAGCAGCAGCAGCAGCCATGACTTTTAACTTGTATCTGATTGTTTGAAACAAAAAATTTCATTTCTTGAAATGTATGTTTTGGACAAAATCAGAAATGTGTTCAAAGACATACAGAATATTAATGAAATAAGAAAATACTTAGGACAAGAATGAAAAAGCAGGATATAAAACTATATACGATAGGGATAATTTGTTTTTCAAAAGTTAATACATGAATGGATATCCATATATATGAAAAAAAGATTGAGAAAGAATACACCAGGATATTAATAGTGATAATCCTTAGGAGTGGTAAGATTATGGATAACTCATTATTTTCTTTATGTATTTTTCCATTACTAGCATGTGTTATTTTTTTTTTATGAGAAAAATATTAATGATCCCTGGAAGGGCTACTAGTAAAGAATTGCTTTCTAGGATTTCCCTTAAAGTGGCTAAGAGTGTAAGCTCCCAATGCAGGCCCATCTTTTATCCCTGGTTAGGGAACTAAATCCCACATGCCACAACTAAGACCTAGAACAGCCAAATAAATAACTATTAAAAAAAAAGAATTGCTTCCAGAAGGAAATCTTTGACTCAGCTTGAAGATTAATATAACACTATCAAGTAGTCAATTAAATGAAATCAAATTATAAGTGAAAATATGTACCATGAGGTACTTTAGTTATTTTCAGTATTTATCCCACTTGCATAATATCTAAGACAGAACCAAGTCATAACATATTCTATAACATGAATTATGTTATTTGAAGTTTCATACCATCTTTGTTAAGGTATTAAGTGCCAATTCAGTCTTTTACTTTGAGCCAGTTGTATGATGAGTCATCTTTTCTGTGTCTGCTATTGTAGAAGAGATGATGAAAATGAGACTGAATATGATTAAGCCAAGGAATAGAAGTTTCATATTCTGAGTGTCTTTTCCAGTTCTTATTCTCACACAATGAGCTAAGCCATATGGATAAACTTAACATATTTTTAGACTTAACATAGTATATATTATTGCTGCATTTTACATATTTATAATCAATGCTTTGTTTTTGCTTGAATTTCTCAAATTATCATTTTCATGGAAATATTTTTTCCTTAAGGTAAAGAGGTTAATCATCTTACTTTGTGTTACGTGTCTACAAAATTGTTATATTTAAATGCCTACAAAATTGTAAGGTCTAATATTTTGATAAAATACTACAAATTTAGATCAAATGTGTTTTTATCTTTTTAGACCAGAGTTAGAAGAGGAACGAAATGCTCTTATTCTTCAGTCTGCCGCTAATAAGAAACAGCTGAAAGATATAGAGAAAAAAATTTTAGAAACATTATCATCTTCAGAAGGAAACATTTTAGAAGATGAAAGTGCGATTAAAATCTTAGACTCTGCTAAATTGATGTCCAATGAGATAACCAAGAAACAACAGGTAAAAAAAGAATCCTAGAAGTTTTTTTGATTCTTTGGAGTCCAGTTTGCTCCCCCTTCCTATGTAAAGTGCTGTAGTAGGCTCATGGGAAGAGGAAAATAATTCATAAAATACCACAGCATATAAACTAGTTTTAAACTCATAAGAATATCGCTTACTGTTGAATCATTCAAAACCTGTGTCATCTATGTGGTACTTATAAATAGGAGAGATACATTTGGAGTGAAAAAAAGTTTTAGTATAATTTTTGTTGTTCCATAGGTAGGGTAAGCTAGTCAGGTTCATTCAAGTTTTGATTGACTCCTCAACTAAAACTTCAGTTTGAGAACTTGGCTTGCTTAAGTTCCTAGTTAGAACTTAAGATGTATGAGGTCATTGCTGGTTATTTGGACAGTAAGTGGCTCTAGGATCTAATGAGGATGTTCTTCTGGTGTTGCCTTGTCATCTGAGAGGGAGGAGGTGTGAGAGTTGGGAGCAGCAGGTGGAGGAAGGAAAACTCACACAATAGCATACTTGTTGCAAATTAATCTAACACAGCCAAATGGTATTTTTATTTTTTAATTTTTTCAAATGGTATTTTTATATTGTCTTAAAAAAATATAATCCTAGTGTTACAGGTTAAAGGGGCCTTAGCTATTAGTCATTTTAGCATTTCATAGTTGAGAAAAGTAGGGCCCAGAAAAAGTAGTTAAGCCCCAAGTTTACACAATGAAATGATAATACAGATTGACTTCAGTAGGCTTACTTTAAGGATTTTCAGACCCTTCTATCCTCTTTAGCCCACCCAATGAACTAAACGTATCTTTAGTATTGGGGTAATTAAAAAATAAAAAGAATCCTAAGTAGAAATTTCACTAATTGCTCGGCATCCTTCTGTTTGCACCCTGCCTCACTCACCCCAGTTTTGGGGTGGAGGACTTCCCTTTGGGATGGGTTTAGTTTTATGTGAACGTGATGGCAGTGACTCTCTTTGGGGGTACTGTTTTGTTTTGTGCTTGTGTTTTTCATTTCAAGAGAGCCAAAAGGAGTAGTGTCTTAGAGTAGCCTCCCATCTGGGGACCATGGCTGAGATATTCGATAATGTCTACCTTCCCAATTACTGTCTATTAGAACAGACACCATTCCTCACTTTCCTCTCACCACTTGTTTTTTCAAAGTGAAAGAAAAGACAGGAAGCATTAATCAGCTTATTTTCTATTAGGCTCAAAGAGGAAAGTAGATATCAATATTTATTTGTTCAAATGCTTTATCTTACAAAGAGAAATTTAATCACGTCTTTTTGACTGGATCTCACTGATCTTTACAAACAGAATTTAGAAATCACTATATATTTTGATTCAAAACTTGCTCCGTATCTGGCCATGACTTCTATTCCACCCACTCAACGTCAGAAAACACATTTTCACAGCAAGTCTTTGTACGTAGTCTAAAACCCACCTTTCCTTTTTATCCCAAACCGTAAGATTAAACAAACACAAGTGAAAATTTAAGGATTTGTTCTATAGGTTCCAGAAGTTTCCTCCCACAAAAGTCATCATGACTGAAATATAGTCTAGTGGATTCTAGGGAAGTATAATATATATAAATATAACTATATAAATAGATAATATATATAAATATCAGGAAATTTTCACAGATAATAAATTCTCCTCTTAGCGAATTTCACACTTCAGTTTTTTCACATCATATGCTCACAATGTTTATTTGTTAGAAAATAACAAATTGTTTGATTTTAGGTTATTAAGATAAAAAAATCTCTATGTGTTCATACTAAGGGTTCAAGTATATATAAATGTAACACTATTTATAAATATACTATAGAGAAAAAAATATATACTATAGAGCAAGCCTTGGAACCTGAGTTAAATTATTATTTACTCTTCAAAAATAACAACAATATTTGTTAAATGTTTTTGCTTACTGTTACTGTTAATGGTAAATGGTTCAGTTCAGTTTGGTTCGGTAGCTCAGTCATGTCCGACTTTTTGCCACCTCATGGACTGTAGCATGCCAGGCCTCCCTGTCCATCACCAACTCCCAGAGTTTACTCAAATTCATGTCCATTGAGTTGGAGATGCCATCCAGCCATCTCATCCTCTGATGTCCCTTTCTCCTCCCGCCTTCAATCTTTCCCAGCATCAGGGTCTTTTCCAGTGAGTCAGTTCTTCCCATCAGGTGGCCCCAAGTATTGGAGTTTTAGCTTCAGAATCAGTCCTTCCAATGAATATTCAAGACTGATTTCCTTTAGGATGGACTGGGTGGATCTTCTTGCTGTTCTAGGGACTCTCAAGAATCTTCTCCAACAACGCTGTTCAAAAGCATCAATTCTTGGGCACTCAGCTTTCTTTATAGTCCAACTCTTACATCCATACATGACTACTGGAAAAACAGGTTTGACTAGAGGGACCTTTGTTGGCATAGTACTATCTCTGCTTTTTAATATGCTGTCTAGGTTGGTCATAACTTTCCTTCCAAAGAACAAGCATCTTTTAATTTCATGGCTGCAGTCACCATCTGCAGTGATTTTGGAGCCCAAGAAAATAAAGTCTCTCATTGTTTCCACTGTTTCCCCATCTATTTGCCATGAAGTGATGGGACTGAATGCCATGATCTTTGTTTTTCAAATGTTGAGTTTTCAATTCAGTTTAGTCGCTCAGTTGTGTCTGACTCTTTGCGACCCCGTGAGCTGCAGCATGCCAGGCCTTCCTGTCCAACACCAACTCCCGAAGCCTACCCAAACTCATGTCCATTGAGTCGGTGATGCCATCTAACCGTCTCATCTTCTGTTGTCCCCTTTTCCTCCTGCCCTCAATCTTTCCCCTATCAGGGTCTTTTCAAATGAGTCACCTCATTTGAGTTTCAAGTCAGCTTTTTACTCTCCTCTTCCACTTTCATCAAGAGGTTCTTCAGTTCCTCTTCACTTTCTGCCATAAGGGTGGTATCATCTGCATATCTGAGGTTATTGATATTTCTCCTGGCAGTCTTGATTCCAGCTTGTGTTTCATCCAGTCCCGCATTTCACATGATGTACTCTGCATATAAGTTAAATAAGCAGGGTGACAATATACAGCCTTGACGTATTCCTTTTCCTATTTGGAACCAGTCTGTTGTTCCATGTCCAGTTCTAATTGTTGCTTCCTGACCTGCATACAGATTTCTCAAGAGGCAGGTCAGGCAGTCTGGTATTCCCATCTCTTTAGGAATTTTCTGCATTTTGTTGTGATCTACACAATCAAAGGCTTTGGCACAGTCAAGGAGATGTCTTTGTGGAACTCTCTTGCTTTTTTGATGATCCAACAGATGTTGGCATTTTGATCTCTGGCTCCTTTGTCTTTTCTAAATCCAGCTTGAGCATCTGGAAGTTCTTAATTCACATGCTGTTGAAGCCTGGCTTGGAGAATTTTGAGCATTACTTTGCTAGCATGTGAGATGAGTGCAATTGTGCAGTAGTTTGAACATTGTTTGGCATTGCCTTTCTTTGGAATTGGAATGAAAACTGACCTCTTCCAATCCTATGGCCACTGCTGAGTTTTCCAAATTTGCTGACCTATTGAGTGCAGCACTTTAATAGTATCATCTTTCAGGACTTGAAATAGCTTACCTGGAATTCCATGACCTCCACTAGTTGTAGTGATGCTTTCTAAAGTCCGCTCAACTTCAGACTCCAGGATGACTGGCTCTCGGCGAGTGATCACACCATTGTGGTCATCTGGATCATAAAGTTCTTTTTTGTATAGTTCTCGCCACCTCTTCTTAGTATCTTCTGCTTCTGTTAGGTCCATCCCATTTCTGTCCTTTATTGTGCCCATCTTTGCATGAAATGTTCCTTTGGTATCTCTAATTTTCTTGAAGAGATCTCTAGTCTCTCCCATTTAATTGTTTTCCTCTATTTCTTTGTACTGATCACTGAAAAGTAATCATTTTTTTTGCATTGATCACTGCAGTGGTAAATAGTACTTGGCTGAAAAGTTAAGGGTTAAATAACAGAAGAATTAAATGAGAATATTAAGATCATACTTTCTTTTGTAAAGATATCATTCATTTCCATTGTTGATAACTTTGTTTTACTTATAGTCAAGATGGAGCTTCAAAACTTACTTTTAATTGTAGTTATACTGTAATTTGGGGGAAAGTTTGCTTGTAAGGAACACAAACCCACTCAAATTGGGGATATTTTATTTTCCCAATTGTAGGAAGTACATGTAGGCCTCAGGAATGAAGGGAAAGTGTTAAATTTCTCTGCTCTTTGTCTCTCCTTTTCTCTAAGGTTCTGTGGTACTCATACATGCTTCATTCTGCTCCATCTGGAGACCAAGTTCTTTTCTGTAAAACTTCTATACTGTTACTTTGTACTTTTATCTTGCACATAGAAACCAACTCTGATACCACTGCCTTTTAGCTCTAAGGCTGAGCACCACCTGATTTCAGTTTTTGATGCTCCTGAAGATCTAATTCTCTGGAGGGAAAATGTATTAGCTAATATTGGGTCTGGTTCTGTGCCTACCACCTGATTGAATCAGCTGAAAACAGGATCATTCAGTATAAATTCAGCAGAGTTTGTGGATAGCATGTCCAAAGAAGGGAGAGTGGGTTGGAAAAGTGCTCTGTATGTTTTTCCTATAGAATATCAATGTATCATACTGAGTTGTCATTGGAATAACTGTTGTCTTAAAGAAATTTTTTTTTCTTTTAGAGATTGAATATCTATCTATACCCCTATTAGAAAAAAGTTAAAATTATGAGAATCTCACTGAAAAAAAAAAAGATGTTCTTAATGTAACAAGAACAACAAATAAACAGCCAACAAATACTTCCAAATTCTTGCTTCGCTAGACTTTGTGCTGGGTTCTGGTAACATGTTGGTGCCTTAAACCATACACGTATATACATACTTTCTCTCTCTCTCCTTCTCCTTCTGTCTCTGACCTATTAAAATAAAAGAGGGTGTTCAGTCACTAAGTCGTGTTGGACTCTTTGCCACTACATAGACTGTAGCACACCATGCTTCCCTGTCCTTCCCTATCTCTCTGAGTTTTCTCAAACTCATTTCCTCAAATGTCCATTGAGTTGGCGATGCCATTCAACCATCTCATCCTCTGTCACCCTCTTCTTCTCTCGTCCTCAATCTTTCATAGCATCAAGGTCTTTTCTAATGAGTCGGCTGTTCACATCAGATGGCCTAAACACTGGTGCGTCAGCTTCAGCATCAGTCCTTCCAATGATTCAGGATTGGTTTCCTTTAGGATTGACAGATTTGATCTCCTAGCTGTCCAAGGGACTCTCAAGAATCTTCTCCAGCACCACAATTTGAAAGCATCAGTTCTTTGGCACTCAGCCTTCTTTACGGTCCACCTCTCCCACACATATGTGAATACTAGCAAAATCATAGGCTTTGACTATATGGAACTTTGTTGGCAAAGTGATGTCTCTGCTTTTTAGTATGCTGTCTAGGTTTGAAAGAGGGTGAGTGACAATAGAAGATACACATCAGATTAAGGCAAAGAATAAGCAAAGATTGACAGCTTTGTCTTCCTCAAATAAGAAAGAGATAATTGATATGGGTAGTTACACCTTTGATCTGTAAAGATATTTTTCTTTCTTTTACTTTCCTTCTTTCCACTCTTTCTTTGTTCTCTTCCCTCTCTCCCTAGTTCTTTACTTCCTTTCTTTCCCTTTCTTTCTTTATAGATGTTTGCATAATAAAGCCCTTTCATGTAATCCATGCCCCTATAATTTTGTCATTAACTTAGGGGATATTTTTAATATAAATTTCATTGTATGAAATATATATAATTAAAACACATCTCCTATTTCTTCATCTTGATTTTTCTCTTCTTCCAGATTGCAGAAAAAACAGAACTCAAAATAGCAGAGTCTCGAGAAGGTTATAGACCTATTGCTAAACATTCATCAGTGTTATTCTTTAGCATTGCAGACCTGGCTAACATCGACCCCATGTACCAGTACTCTCTCATCTGGTTTGTGAACCTTTATATCAACTCTATTCATGACAGGTAAACATTCTCTAGCGTCATTCATTCTCCCTAGGTTGTATTTTCACCATCCTTTCTATTGAAAATATATAACTTTTCTTATTATTTATATAATACATATTCATTATTGACCATTACAAAATATGGGAAAGTGAAGGAAAGAAGGAAGGAAGGAGGGGAAGGAAGGGAGGAAGAAAGGGAGGGAGGGAAGAAAGAGAAAGCAAGCAAGCAGACCTCTCTTCTATTCTAAGCTTTATTTCACTCCTACTCAAGATTGAAGCATAGAGGGATTAGCTGTAGTCCTTTCCCCACATTTCCTTTAAGTATTTTGCTAAGGCAATAACCTATCTTTGCTAGCAACTCCAGTTTATCTTCCTCTAGCCTTGAGGTCCCTAAGAAGTTTCACCTCCACATTTCTAATCATTTGCTAGATGTTTTCACTTTAACCAATTAATGAATGTACACAGATCTTGGAATTAGACTGGAGTAAGGGATTAAATTTCAGTTCTTCCAAGGGATTAAATTTCAGTTTAGCTGAAATTTAATTTCAGTTAAATAGCTACACGAATATAGGCAAAACAGTTAACTTTTCTGTAATTGCCTCAATTTTCCTTATCTGTAAAATAGGGATAATAATAGCACCTACCTTCAAGAGTTCTTTTGAGAATTAAAAGATAATATTTGTAAAGTATTTTTTAAAATGTCTGATATTAAGTAACTCGTTTAGTAGAAAAAGAATATGATTTGAGCCTAGCGTATGTGTTCTACATGGGCTCTTGGTAGAACAGTCTTTCCTGAGTGATTGAAATCCCTAAGCTTTCCCAGCTGGGATTTGGAATTTGAATTAACTCACCCTACATGATGGAGGATATTCAAGCTGAAGAATTGACATAAATGTCAATAGCAAGTCGATGAGGATGTGAAGTCATCAGAACCCTCATGTAATATAGTGCGTCCACTTTGGAAACATTTTTAGAAGTGTATATATCTGAATTACTGTGCTGTACTTCAACTATACTTCAGTTAGAAAAACAATAATGCTGCCGTAAACATGCTGCTGGTGCTGCTGCTAAGTCGCTTCAGTCATGTCCGACTCTGTGCGACCCCATCCCTGGGATTCTCCAGGCAAGAACACTGGAGTGGGTTGCCATCTCTTTCTGGGTACGCATATCTTTTGAGTTTGTGTTTTTTGGAGTTTTTTAGGGCTAAATACTCAGAAGTGGAATTGCTGGATTGTATGGTAGTTTTATTTTTAATTTTCTTGAGAAACCTCTGTGCTGTTTTGCATAATGGCTGTACCAATTTACATTTCCACCAATAGTGCATGTAGGTTCCCTTCCAACGATAACATCTTCTATAGCTATAGTACAGTGTCACAACCAGAAAATTTACATTGGTACAATCCAGAGAGCTTATTCAGATTTCACCATTTTTTTATATGCACTTGTGTGTATGTATGTGTGTGTGTGTGTGTGTAGTTCCATGTTTTTAACAGTGGTTATTTTGATAAAATAAAACTTGTATGTTAATTCATGTGTAACTGATTTTTTCTTAGCTTTACTTGACTCAATATATTTTCCTTTTTTTTTAACCTTTCAGTAACAAATCCAAAATTTTGGAAAAGCGCCTAAGATATTTAAATGACCACTTTACATACAACTTATATTGTAATATATGCCGATCGCTATTCGAGAAGGACAAGCTATTGTTTTCCTTTTTATTGTGTGCCAACCTTCTTTTGTAAGTTACTTGCTTTTTCTTTATTTTAAAAACCTACCTGGAAAACCTAATCAGTGGCTTCTCACAGAAGGATAGCATGTTTTTTTTACCCTGTTTTTTAGTCATGAATTTAGTTGTTCATTTCTCTCTAGTAGTGTTGGTGTTTTTATGTTTGACTTTTAAAATGTGGGTTATACAAAACTCGAAAAATGTTCAGCAGTCTAGCTAATTCCTACAAAGCAAAAATCTGTGTAACTACCATTCATATCAGGAAATAGAATTTTTCAGGGAATCCCCTGGCATTCCAGCGGTTAGGACTTGGCACTTTCACTGCTGGGCCTGGTCAGAGAACTAAGATACCACCGTGTGGTGGGTGGCATGGCCAAAAGAAAAAACACAGGGTTTTTAGACTGGCTTCTTTCACTTAATATGCATGTAAAGTTCTCTGGGTCTTTTCATGGCTTGATGATTCATTTCTTTTTAGCACTGAGTAACATTTCATCGTCTGCATATACTACAGTTTATCTGTTCACCTACTGAAGGACATCTTGGTTGCTTACAAGTTTTGAAAAGTGTGAATAAAACTGCTGGAACCATTTGTGTGCAGGTTTTTGGATACATGTATGTTTTAGCTTATTTAGTTAAATACTAAGTGTGATTGCTGGATCGTTAATAAGCTTATTAAGGTTTTTTTAAAATTATTTTTTAATTGAAGGATAATTATTTGACAGAATTTTGTTGTTTTCTGTCAAACATCAGTATGAATCAGCCATAGGTATACATATGTCCCCCGCTTCTTGAACCTCCCTCCCATCTGTCTCCCCATCCTAGCCCTCTAGGTTGATACCGAGCCCCTGTTTGAGTTCCATGAGTGTGGAGAGAGTAACATGGAAACTTACATTACCATGTGTAATATAGATAGCCGATGGGAATTTGCTGTATTTAGTTTTGTAAGAGACTGTCTTCCAAGATATTCGATGTGGCACCTTAGCTTTTTAGGAATCTTGGCTTGTGGTCTTTGGGGTCCTGAATGTTGATACTGACCCACATTCTGGAAGAAGCAGGAACTCAGAAGCCAGCACATATTGAGCAGAATAAAGGGCTGGAGGAGTAATTTACTTTCCTATGGGACCATTAAATTATTAAAAGATTTTCCTTCTTGATTCATATTTTCTCTGTGAAAAATACTTTGAAATGGGTCCTAAGTGGAAGTTTAAACCCGTTTTACATAACAGGTCCCAGAAGAGACCCAACGAGTATATAGTGTACATCTCATAATCCATTGCGTTCTATCAGCAGTGAATGAGATTTCCTGTTGCTTCACAACCTTGCTAGCATTTGGTCTTGTCAGTGTTCTGGAGTTCACCATTCTAATAGATATGGAGTGTTGTCTTGTTTTAATTTTCAATTCACTAATGATATATGATAATGAAATTTGCTTATTTGCTATCTTTATATCTTTTTGGTGAAGTGTCTGTAAGGGCTTTTGTCCATTTATTAATCAGTTTGATTGTTCATTTTTTATTGTTGAATTGGATGACAGTCCTTTATCAGATACGTCTTTGGGAAATATTTTCTCCCAGCATGTGGCTTGCCTTCTCATTCTTTTGGCAGTGTCTTTCACAGAGCAAATGTTGTAAAGTTAAATGAAGTCCATCTTATCAATTCTTTCTTTCATGGGTCTTGCCTTTTGTATTGTAGCTAGAAAGTTATTGCCATACCTAATGCCTCCTAGATTTTTTCCTATGTTCTAGGAATTTCATAGGTTTTCTTCCCTGGTGGCTCAGAGGTTAAAGCATCTGCCTGCAATGCGGGAGACCTAGGTTTGATCCCTGGGTCGGGAAGATCCCCTGGAGAAGGAATTGGCAACCCACTCCAGTATTCTTGCCTAGAGAATCCCATGGGCAGAGGAGCCTGGTGGGCTACAGTTCACGGGGTCGCAAAGAGTTGGACATGACTGAGTGACTTCACTTTCACCTTCAATGCCTCCTAGATTTTTTCCTATGTTCTAGGAATTTCATAGGTTTTCATTTTACATTTAGGTCTATGATCCATTTCAAGTAAATTTTTGTGAAAGGTATGTATATATCTAAATATCTATCTATATGTATGTATCTAAATATCTGTCTATATAATTTGTATATGTTTTTCTTATTTTCCTTTGTTACACAAAGGGAAAACACTGTTAATGTTCTTTTGCACCCTTTTCTATTAATGTAAATGGAAATTACTCAGTAGAGATACCCTTTTGTTTTTTTAGCTTTATTAGATATAGTTGACATATCATGCAGTCTCCCCATTGTAAGAATACAGTTAGATGATTTTTTTGTGCACTTACACAACTGTGCAACCATCACCAAAATCCAGTTTTAGGATACTTCTATCATCCCCAGAAGTTTCCTTGTGGCAGTTTAGTCAATTCTTCCTCCTACTACCAGCCCCAGTAACACTCATCTGCTTTCTGTCTCCATAGTTATTCCTATTCCAGAAATTTTATGAATGAGACCTTAGATGGCCCAGAATATGATCTATCTTTGTCAATGTTCTATGTGCTCTTGAAAAGCCTGTGTAATTTTGCTGTTCTTGGGTGGAATATTCTAAAAAGAGTCAAGAAGGTTAAGATGGTCCATATATCTTCTATATTCTTGTTGCTTTTCTATTTGTTCAATTATTGAGAGATTTGGAATCTCTGCAGAGATTTCTCCTGCAGTTCCATCAATACTACTTTGTGTTTTGACATTTTGTTATTAGATGTGTAAATGATTAGGACTGTTATGTTCATCTGATAAATCTATTTGACCTTTTAAAATCCCTGGCAAAACCATTGCTCTGAAATCTACTTTCTATGATATTATTGTAGCCCCTCCAGCTTTCTTTTGAGTACTGTTAGCATCGTATATATTTTTCCATATTTTTACTTTTAACCTATTTGTTTTACATTTAAACAATATTTGTAGATAGCATGTAGTAGGGGCTTACTTGTTTTATCCAATCTGATAATCACTACCTTTAATAAAACAGTTTAAACTATTTATATTCAATGAGATAATAGAGTTGTATTTAAATTTACCATCTTATGATTTTATTTTCTGTTTTGCCGACCTATTCTTTATTGCATTTCCTCATTTTCTGTTTTTCTTTGAGTATTTTTGTGATTCCAGTTTATCTCCTTTGTTCATTTATTAGCTATAATTTTATGTTTTATTATTTTAGTGATTTGTTAGGGTTATAGCATATCTTTTGATTTGCATATATATATGACAGGTATAAGGTAAAAGGTATAAGGGGAGAGAGAAAAGTATATTTTTTTGTGTGTGTGTATGTGTTATATATTATATATATATATATAAAAGACCTTAAAACAATATACTTTCATCTCTCCCTTATAGCTTTTGTTTTATATTTCACTTGTACATCTGTTATAAAGCCTGCAGGACATTGCTCTTTTGCTCTAAGTAGTCAATTATTTTTTAAAGAGACAAATTATAGGAAAATACTTTTTATGTTTATCTACTAGTTAACCATTCCTGATGCTCTTTATTCTTTTTTGTTGATTCAAATTTGCGTCTCCTTGAAGCTTCCTTTAACATTTCTTATAGTATAAGTCTTCTGGTAATGGATACTTCAGGTTTTATAAACCTGAGAAAAATTCAGTGAATTTTTCTTTCAGATTTTAATTTTTTATCTCTGGAAGTTTCATTGATTATTTCTTTATATTGCCCACTTCTCTCTTCATTATGTTCATGTTTCGCTTTCACTCCTTGAGCGTATTTATAATAGCTCTTTTAACATTCTTGTCGGTATATCGTCTGTACCACTTCTATGTCTGTATCTACATACTGATTTTTCTCCTGGTTATGGATGCTGTGAATTTTGCTTTGGTAAATGCTGGGGTTTTTTAAATTATTATTTCTTTAAGAGCTCTAGACTTAATTCTGCTCTAGACTTTACTTTGCATGTACTTAAATTATAATGAATCATTTGACCTTTTCAAGCCTTTTTCTTTTTACAGTTTCTTACAGCAGTTTCAGAATAGACTTTATTCTACAGCTAGGTTAGCTTCACTACTAAAGTATAATCCCTCCAGTGTCACCACTGAACTGTCCTGGTGTTCAATCAAGATTCAAGTCTAGTTGGCAATAACTCATATCTTAAGTCCTGTGTGAGTTTTGATAGCTACTTAGTTTACAGCTCCTATATTCTTTGCCTGGGTTCAGCTCCAGATATTCTTTGCCTGGGTTCATAGATTTTTACCGTCCACATACATAACTTGGCATTTAACAAAAGAATCAAGAGGATATGTATGCAGATTTCCGGAGCTCCTTTTTCATAAATCTCCCTCCCTCTGATACTCTGCCCACAAATTCCAGTCACCTCAACCTTCCTTAACTCTGACCTCTTTCTCTTCAACTCCACAATACTCCTAGTTTCTGATTTTGATTTCCCCCTCCCCCACTTTATAGTCTGAAAAGTGCCTCCAGGCAGATAGCTGAGGCAATCATAGGGATCACCTTGTCTCCTTTTTTTTTCAGGTACCACAGTCCTTCACTGGCTATTATAATTTCTAAAAATAATTGTTTCTTTGATTTTTTTCCCTGGCTTTTCTATTTGTTAATAACAGTAGTATAAGTCAATTCTGATTGTTTTATCCACACTATAGAAGCAGAAATTGATTTCATTTAATGTTAAGACAATTTACAACAGTCCTTATTTTGGGAACACAGGGCAAAGAAAGAGATTGAATACCAGGAACTGATGTTTCTTTTAACTGGAGGAGTAAGTCTTAAGAGTGCTGAGAAAAATCCTGATCCAACTTGGCTGCAGGATAAAAGCTGGGAAGAAATTTGTCGTGCAAGTGAATTTCCTGCCTTCAGAGGACTCAGGTACTTGTTTAAACATGATGACTTAGCACTGAATGGTGATGGGTAAATCTGTAATCTAGTGATCTTTAAAAAACAGTTCTAAAACTGTCTTGATTCATCTCCTCATTCAATGATCTCTTTCAGTTTTTCTCAGTGAAAGGATAATTGTTAAGCTTTTCTTTCCCTTAGGGATCATTTTTATGACAATGTATCTGAATGGCGGGAAATCTATGACAGTAAGGAGCCACATAATGCTAAATTTCCAGCACCAATGGATACAAGGCTAAATGAACTACAGAAAATAATCATTCTTCGGTGCTTAAGACCTGATAAGGTAAAAAACAGATGGGTCCTATTTGGAACCCAGATAATCTGCCACTTATAAAACACTAGGTTTAAAGTTACTATTATCTGGTTACTTTAACCTTCATTTCAGATGCTCAGATGGGTTCACTGAGGTCCTTGGATCTGTAGGTTTATAGTTTTCTTCAACTTGAGAAAAGCTTTGGCTATTATTTCTTCAAATATTTTTTTGCCCATGATTTCAATTAAATATACATTACACTGCTTGATGAGGAGGGCATGGCAACCTACTCCAGTATTCTTGCCTGGAGAATCCCCATGGACAGAGGAGCTTGGGAGCCTACAGTCCATAGGGTCATACAGAGTCTGACACGAGAAGCAACTTAGCATGCATACTACTTGATATTATACCACAGGTGTCTGATACTCTGTTAATTAAAATTTTTGGTATCACTTTGCCTCAGTTGGACAGTTTCTACTGTTGTCTTTAAATGTGGTGATTTCTTCTTTTGTAGTGTCGAATCTGCTATTGTTCATTCGCTAAGTCGTGTCCGACTCTTCGCGACCCTATGACCTGCAGCACACCCGGCTTCCCTGTCCTTCACTGTCTCCCAGAGTTTGCTCAAACTCGTGTCCATTGAGTCAGTGATGCCATCCAACCATCTCATCCTTTGTCTGCCGCAAAGTAGACAGGCTCTAAATGGCTAAAAATCTGCGTATTTAGGCTATGTTTAAAACAGTTGAATATGTAATATTTTGAATTTGGTGCCAATGGACTTTTGAGCTAACAGGTTTTAGCCTACTGTGAAAAATAAACAATCTAGGGATGAGTACACAGAAGCTATTGTTGTCCCATTTATTTAACCATCTGATAAAGATGGCTCAGATGGTAAAGAATCTTTCCTGCAATGTTGGAGTGCTGGGTTTGATCCCTGGGTTAGGAAGATCCCCTAGAGAAGGGAATGGCTACCCACTCCAGTATTCTTGCCTGAAGAATCCCACGGACAGAGGAGCCTGACGGGTTACAATCTGTGGGGTTGCAAAGAGTCAGACACAACTCAGCAACTAATTATAATCTGTATTTTTCTTATTTTTAAGTATTAGGGTATAGACTAAGCTGCTGTAACAAAGAGACCTAAAATACAGTAGCTTAAATGAAATAGAAGTTAATCTCCATCTTTCCTAACAGCCCTGAGCAAATGCTTGAGGGCTGGCAGGGTACAGAGATTCTTAAGATCATCCAGAGACTCAGTTTCTTTTCTCGTGCTAGAGAAGTCTCCTGAAGTTCGGTCCTTGTCATCGAGATTGAAGCTAGCTCATAAACACCACATCTGTTGAACAGGAGAAGAGAGTGTTGAAAGCAAACAGATTCCTTATAAAAATAGAATCTGAAAAAAAAAAAAATAGAATCTGGAAGCTCCATATATAATTTCTATTTGTATTTCTCTGACCCAAACTTAGTCACTTGGCCACATCTTGCTGCATGAAAGGCTGGGAAAACTTGGGGTTCTGTTACCAAAAGGAGACACAGAATGGGACAGTTTACAGTCTCTGCTATACTGAATGAGATTGAACATCCTTTCACATGTTTAAGATCCATTTCTATTCCATTTTCTATAAACTGTTTATCTTCTTTGCTCATTGTCTCTTGGATTGTTAGTCTTGTCCATTACCTTATAGGTACTTTTTATATATTAGGAAAACTAGTACTTTGTCTATGATATACTGCATGTTTTTCTTGTCCATTAGACTCATAGTTTGCTCTTTGTTAGTTTTCAGGAAAAAAGTTGTTTTGTGAAGTAAAAATTAATCTAAAGATTGTATTTTTTCTCTCTTCAACAGATAACTCCAGCTATAACTAATTATGTAACTGACAAACTAGGGAAAAAGTTTGTAGAGCCTCCACCATTTGATTTGACAAAGAGTTATTTGGATTCAAATTGCACCATTCCCTTAATTTTTGTGTTATCTCCAGGAGCAGATCCCATGGCCAGTAAGCATAAACTATCAACTTTTGTTGTTGTTTAGTCACTAAGCTGTGTTCGAACCTTTTGTGACCCAGTGTACTGTAGCCTGCCAGGCTCCTCTGTCCATGGACTTTTTCCAGGAAGGAATACTGGAGTGGATTGCGAGTTCCACTGAGATCTCCAGGGGATCTTCTGCCCCAGGGGTCAAGCCTGTGTCTCCTGTGTTGGCATGTGGACTCTTTACAACCGAGCCACCAGGGAAGCCTACTGCCAACTTTAAGAAATTACAAATAAATCGTCTTGTTCAGTATCTATTTCCTGGATGATTATAAATCACTTAGTAAACTTGGTATTTATAAGGAAAAGTAATAATTAGAATTCTTCACAGTTAAATACTTGTGTATACTGAAACATAAAGCATATTTTATAATTTTAGATAAGCAGTGAAACCATTTATTTGTATGCCCTCTTAGGCCTGCTAAAGTTTGCAAATGATAAAGCAATGTCTGGAAATAAATTTCAAGCTATTTCACTGGGACAGGGACAAGGACCCATTGCAACAAAAATGATTAAAGCAGCAATAGAGGAAGGAACTTGGGTTTGCCTACAGAATTGTCACCTTGCTGTCTCCTGGATGCCCATGTTAGAAAAAATATGTGAAGATTTTTCTCCTGAAGTCTGTAACTCATCCTTTAGGCTTTGGCTCACAAGTTACCCATCTCCAAAAGTATGTTTATTTCTTATGGATTTTAGTACATTTATTTGGTTAACTATTACATTGTATATCTTAAATGCTTTACATTACAAGGTTTTAAAAATATTTTTGGAGTCCTCTCTTATACCTACTCTTAATCCACTATGCATTTTTAAGAGTTGAGTTGGTTATCTAGAGTAATGCTCTTTGTTTGTTCTGTCTCAGTTCCCAGTAACAATTCTACAGAATGGAGTCAAAATGACTAATGAACCTCCTACTGGTCTTCGGCTAAATCTCCTCCAGTCTTACCTCACTGATCCAGTTTCTGATCCTGAGTTTTTCAGTGGATGCGAAGGAAAGGAACTGGTAATATTCAGCCTCTGGAACTTTTAAAATGTGATTTACAGTGAAAAATAAGAGAACATAAATATTTTATCTAATACTAAACTTTACCCATTTCCTAAGAAGACAGAAATTGTACCTATCTTGTTCATCATTTTATTCCCAATAGTTTGTGTTCTGCTTCGCGTGTAGTAGATAGTCAAATAAATATTTGTTGAGTGGACAAACTGGAAAATTCTGAAGGAGGTGGGAATACCAGACCAGCTGACCTGCCTCTTGAGAAACCTGTATGCAGATCAGGAACAACAGTTAGAACTGGACATAGAACAACAGTTTGGAAAAACAACTGGTACCAAATAGGAAAAGGAGTATGTCAAGGCTATATATTGTCAACCTGCTTATTTAACTTATTTGCAGAGTACATCATGAGAAACGCTGGGCTAGAGGAAGCCCAAGCTGGAATCAAGATTGCTGGGAGAAATATCAGTAACCTCAGATATGCAGATGACACCACCCTTATGGCAGAAAGTGAAGAGGAACTAAAGAACCTCTTGATGAACGTGAAAGAGGAGAGTGAAAAAGTTGGCTTACAGCTTAACATTCAGAAAACTAAGATCATGGTATCCGGTCCCATCACTTCATGGCAAATAGATGGGGAAACAGTGGAAACAGTGGCTGACTTTATTTTTGGGGGCAAAATCACTGCAGATGGTGACTGCAGCCATGAAATTAAAAGATGCTTACTCCTTGGAAGGAAAGTTATGACCAACCTAGACAGCATATTAAAAAGCAGACATTACTCGTCAACAAAGGTCCGTCTAGTGAAGGCTATGGTTTTCCCAGTGGTCATGTATGGATGTGAGAGTTGGACTGTGAAGAAAGCTGAATGCTGAAGAATTGATGCTTTTGAACTGTGGTGTTGGAGAAGACCCTTGAGAGTCCCTTGGACTGCAAGGAGATTCAGCCAGTCCATCCTAAAGGAGATCAGTCCTGGGTGTTCATTGGAAGGACTAATGTTGAAGCTGAAACTGCAATACTTTGGCCACCTGATGTGAAGAGCTGACTCATTTGTAAAAGACTCTGATGCTGGGAAAGATTGAAGGCAGGAAGAGAAGGGGATAAAAGAGGATGAGATGGTTGGATGGCATCACTGACTCAATGGACATGGGATTGGGTAGATTCTGGCAGTTGGTGATGGACAGGGAGGCCTGGCGTGCTGCAGTTCATGGGGTAACAAAGAGTCAGACACGACTGAGTGACTGAACTGAACTGAGTGAATGAATATATCTTAGTTTGTACAAAAGTCCAACAGTGCCTTTAGCAGTCTATTTTCACATTATTTTTTATTGTTTCAACAATATGTGTGTTAGGTACCAGATATAAGGCAGTGAGAATAAAATAGACACCACCACCACCAAAAAAAATCTGTCTTCATGGAAATTCTAATAATAATGTTTTGACGTATTAATAACACTCTTCAATGTTGTTGTTTGGTCACTAAGTCATGTCTGACTGTTTGTGACCCCATAAACTGCAGGATGCCAAACTTCCCTGTCCTTCACTCTCTCTCTAAGTTTGCTCAAACTCATGACCATTGAGACAGTGATGCCATCCAACGACTCATTCTCTCTCACCCCCTTATTCTCCTGCCCTCAATCTTTCTCAGCACCAGGGTCTTCTCCAACAAGTCGGTTCTTTGCATCAGGTGGCCAAAGAATTGGAGCTTCAGCTTCAGTACCAGTCCTTCCAGTGAGTATTCAGGGTGGATTTCCTTTAGGATTGACTGGTTTGATCTCCTAGCTGTCCAAGTGACTCTCAAGAGTCTTCTCCAACACCACAGCTCAAAAGCATCAATTCTTCAGTCCTCAGCTTTCTTTATAGTCCAACTCTCACATCCATACATGACTACTGGAAAAACCATAGCCTTGACTAGATGGACTTTGTTGGCAAAATAACGTCTCTGCTTTTTAATATGCTGTCTATATTGATCATAACTTTTCTTCTAAGGAGCTAGCGTCTTTTAATTTCATGGCTGCAATCACCATCTGCAGTGATTTGGGAGCCCAGAATAATAAGGTCTGTCACTGTTTCCATTGTTTTCCCATCTATCTGCCATGAAGTGATGGGACCGGATGCCATGATCTTCATTTTCTGAATGTTGAGCTTTAAAAGCTAACTTTTTCCCTCTCCTCCTTCACTTTCATCAACAGGCTTTTTACTTCCTCTTCACTTTCTGCCATAAGGGTGGTGTCATCTGCATATCTGAGGTTATTGATATTTCTCCCAGCAATCTTGATTCTAGCTTATGCTTCATCTAGCCTGGCATTTCGCATGATGTACTCTGCAAGTAAGTTAAATAAGCAGGGTGACAATATACAGCCTTGATGTACTCCTTTCCCAATTTGGAACCAGTCTGTTGTTCCATGTCCAGTTCTAACTGTTGCTTCTTGACCTGCAGACAGATTTCACAGGAGGCACATAAGGTGGTCTGGTGTTCCCATCTCTTTAAGAATTTTCTACATTTTGTTGTGATCCACATAATCACAGGCTTTGATGTAGTCAATAAAGCAGAAGTAGATGTTTTTCTGGAACTCTCTTGCTCAGCCTTCTTTTATTTATCTTCTTCAACGTATCTGGTTGTAAAACAGTTTTGCACATGGTATTGAGGAGAGTAGCAGTTCCAATAAATAGCACTCCTCTTCTCTACCCAAATTCTTCCCAGTTAAGAAACAGGAAAAAAGAATAAATATATGGGAACCAAATTATAACCTTAATAACTGATATAGACTAGGTTGGAAGATTTGGCTTATATCTGTGAACAAATGAACGTAATATTACAGAACCCAGAATGAAACAGATTTATCTACCCAGAGGAACAGAGCAAAACTTCCTTCCTATCAGGAAGCTCACATCTAAGAAAGAAAAGGGAAAAGCTGAGCAAATCTTATTTGCTTAACTTTTCCCAAATTTACCCATTAGATAGGTACTCCTCTTTCTACCAGTGAGTTTAAGAACTTAGAAGATGCAGAAGTGTTACATTAATTGATGTTTCCCTACATGGAAGGAAGCATCAGTACTAAGAGAAAACCACCCTCTCCCTTTACACACAATGCATACTATGATAGTTATCATATTTGTCTATTTGAACTGGAAAAAGACTGATATTGCAGATAAAGGGTCGAATTCTTTGGAAGCCAGCTCGTTTCTTTCTGCTTGATGTGTGACCCCAGTTCTGAGCAATAATTTTGTTTGTAACTCTGGGACAAAGGGAGGATATTTGTGGTTTTAGCTGGAAAGAGGACTTAGTAGAGTGGAGAAGGTGGTATGGTGATCCTCCTACCCATCTTATGATGGCTTCTTTATGTCTTCAGTTGTGGAAAATCTTTTCTGCTGTTCCTCAGGTTGTTCTCATAGATAGCTGCTCTGTAAGCAGTGGTAACTTTGGTGCATCAAGGAAGGAGATGAGTTCAGGGTCTTCATATTCTACCATCTTGGCATGTCTCTCCAGCACTATTGCATTTTAATAATGTATAATGTTATTGCAGTTTGTCTAGCTTTGGAGGGTTTTGTTAAGTCATAAGATTTTTGTTTGTTTGTTTTAATATAAAGTGCCTACTGTTAACACTCTGGCTTCTTCCCCTCAGACTGTTCCCTGAAGGCACAATTACTCATTCTTTTCAGTGCCACAGTCCTGATCAGATTCTGTGTGATCCTTGCCCACCTGGCTAGTTTTCCTGCCAGATTACAAGCCCCTGGTAATTTGAGGCCTTGTTCATTCTTTCCTCTGTCCCCTCTGGTGAAGGGCTCCAAGCAGATGCTCTGTTGCTTTTGGGGGCCTTGTACCCAGACAGCTGTGGTGAGATCCATAGTAGGTTCTTAAAACATGGAGTCTGTTTAAGCAGGGTTTGTATCTGTGGCTGATGTAGGGGGTGCTGAGGCAGTTTGGGAGCCGTTTGCTCTGTGGACACAGCAGTGAGGCCTGCTTAGGCCTCTATCCACAGCCTTCCAAACTATCAGTGTACAAATGCAGACTAAGGGCAAGGCATACGTGTTTGTACAAGATATAGAAGTTGTGAGATTAATATTTTTTATAGTGAGGATTGTTTTAGATAGTCTTTCTAAATAAAAGTTTGTAGAGATATATAATCATAGAATCTCACAATGAAAGGTCATCAGTCCCCCTCATTTTAATAATGGAAATCTGATCAGAATTTTCTCTTGCATATTTTTGTCTTAAAGGCTTGGGAGAAGTTGCTGTTTGGAGTTTGCTTTTTTCATGCCCTTGTGCAGGAGCGAAAGAAATTTGGTCCTCTTGGGTGGAATATTCCATATGGATTTAATGAATCCGATTTACGTATCAGTATTCGACAACTACAGGTAAAATTAGAAAGACTAATATTGATGGAGATTACTGTGTACCAGGCCCTAGGCAATTCCCTTTGCTTAGAATAACTTATTCACTTCTCCCAACAAAACGAATAGCTGGCTGGATGGCAGTAATAATTATAATTTTGGCTTACAAAGAATGTTTTTCCATCTGAGTTTTTCTGCCGCAAATAATGGGAACCCTGATTCAAACTGGCTTAATCCATAGTGAAACTTTTTATCTCATGTGAAAAAGAGTTGCAGAGGAAAGACAGATTCTGGAGTGGGTTTTTCAACAAAAGTGTTGCTATCAAAGACCCTAGTTCTTTCTTTTGGTAGTGCCCTCCTCAGCATTGGCTTTCTATAGGCCCTCACTATACTCTCCTCTTAGCTTCTTCTCAGTCAAATCTACAATTTACCTCTATCAGTCAACAAAAACAGTAGAAAAGGAATCTATTGATGGAATATTGTGTAGGTCACAGAATCACCAAGATGGCTGGACAGCCATGGCATCCAGTGTCATATCGAGAATCATACCATGTCTGGTAGGAGCATTCCTTCTGCCCCTGTTAAATATCAGACACTGCAGCTCTCATAGGTGCCACTGAGACTTTCATCTGCTGCACATTCTCTGATGTCATCAAAAAAGATCTTTTGTTCTCCCTGCTTCTTTGCACACTAAACTCCAGTTCAGTCCAGCACGGCTACATCTGAGATTCCAAGCCCAGGTCACAGGGCTAGGCTTTAGCCATAAGGGGACTGAGAAAGTGAGTGATCAGGTTTTTTCAGTCTCTGTAGACTCGCAGTGAAACATGAGACGTATGAGATGGTCAGCATCCTCCGACAAACAAACAAAAGAACAAATGTCCACTGTTAAGTTCCAGCTCACTCAGACTGTGACTAGGCACTAGACTGCTCACTAGGCACATTACTCACATTACCTGCATGAATTCCAGTCCTCGCAGCAACACCGTACGGTGGGTATTGTCCCTGTTTTGGAGAAAACCAAAGGTAAGAAGTGAATTTACCCATTGACGTAGGATTTGAACTTAAGTCTGTTCAATTCCAATACTTTCCCATCATTTCTGTCACGTTGTACCAACCATATCAATCCAACTAGAGAACCACAGGATACTGTATATTCTGCCTCTTTGCTGTGATAAGGGCCTTAACAACACGAGGCTTTAAAACAACCTTGCTGATAGTTCTTCCAGCCCCACTTCCATGTGTATAGATTGATCAGTGACTGATTGATTGATTGATAGGTATTTAAAGCCATGTTAAAATGGAAATCAAGTGAAATACAATATGATTTTTCTCATTTCATTTTTTTCTTTGTTTCAGCTATTTATCAATGAATATGATACAATTCCATTTGAAGCCATCTCTTACCTGACTGGAGAGTGTAACTATGGAGGAAGAGTGACAGACGACTGGGACAGACGTCTCCTCTTAACCATGCTGGCTGACTTCTATAACCCACACATAATCGAAAACTCTCATTATAAGTTTTCTCCTAGCGGAAACTATTTTGCCCCTCCCAAAGGCACTTATAATGAATACATTGAATTCATTAAGGTAACTGATATCACTGAAAATAGGGTTAGATTCAAGTGTGATTTTCTTAAAAGCAAACAGTGAAGTAGTCCCCCATAATGTATAGAATTAGACAAGTATCAGGAACAATCAGCTTTCGATACAGTGTTTTTGTTTCTAGTAGCTACTGAGAATTGGAAAAGTTTGATCCCTTTGTTGTTTGATGTTTAGTTGATTTTTAACCCTTTTCGGTCTGCACATGTCTACCTTATGAATTAACGTACCCAATTAAACTGTAATGCTTGTTGAATTTATTTTCTGGTAGAAACTTCCTTTTACTCAACACCCGGAGATATTTGGATTACATGAAAATGTTGATATCTCCAAAGATCTTCAACAAACGAAAATCCTCTTTGAGTCCTTGCTTCTCACACAAGGAGGCTCCAAACAAACAGGATCCTCAGGAAGCACTGACCAGATTCTACTAGAAATTACCAAAGATATTCTCAACAAGGTAATATTTAGCTTAAAATGTGTTACTTGGAATATAACATAAATCAAAATGGGACTGAAATGTCAATCTGAAAATTCCAGGTAGCAACATTATGCCTGAGTGAGGTACTTAGCTTTTCTGAACATTAGTTTCCAAACTAGAAAAGTGGTGATAATAGTGCCACCTGTGTAAGGTTCTGGTGAACATTCAGGGTATCATTAATTTGAAGCCCTTTGCATAATGCCTGGCAAATATTACGTTCCTAGTAAGTAGAGTTGTGGAGCTCCTGAATTTCTTAGCATTTCTAAATAAAGATGGTGGACCTACTCTCTTTTTAAATGGGGGAAACTGTCTGAACTTGCTGGTTCAAGAATGGAATGCTGTTTAATCTAGACCTTCAGAAGTGAGGAGGCACAGGGAGGTAAAAGCAGCGCTAAATTAGCAGCTACAGCTTTCCCCCCCCCCATACTGCATTCCAATGTACTTTGCCCTGGGAGAATGGAATGGTGCTCTCTTTTCTCACTTTTTTCTGCCTTAAATTGAATAAAGAACTACTAAGAGGACTTTTTAGCCCCAAGCAGAGATCTTCACAGCTCCTCTCCAGGATGAGCACTATAATTATCCCCGAATTTCAGCATCAGGCACTCTGACAGAGCACAGCCTGACCCTGCTCTAACTGCCTTGTAAGTCCACGGATGGCGCCTTGTCTCCTCTCCCAGTCGGTGCCCTTGCCTTATACCACCCTTAAGCAGAGCCTACTCAGGCCTAGAAGCTTCAGTCTGGCTATGGCCACTGGAGACAAGTAGTGAGCAACATTGCCTGCTGCCCTAGGATGAAAGCAAACTAACGTTCTCCCGCCTCTACCTGTGGATTGCTGCTTCTCACCCCCAGACCCTTCTGCTTGTGTGAGTTATGTCTTTGGGGAAAGGTTCTTGTCCTCTCAAAATGGTGGCTCTTACAAGACCCCAATAAGAAGTTACCTGGCAATGGCATATGGGACTTAATTGGGGTAGAATGGTGTGCTGACCGACAATTGGTGTCATGCTTTGAATGATGCCGTCTAGTGTGACCTGAAATTCTTTTGCACCACCAAGGGCCATCACCTGGGGATAGTCTGGGTGCTCAACTTTTTAGTTTGGCATATTCCTCATAGGGAAATTTCTTGTAGGGAAATTCCTCTAAGAGTGCAAATGCCAGTGTCAGGGGGCCTGGTCACAGCCCCAAAGTCCTCGTTATCACTTCTTCTCAACCATCTCTGAGATGCCTCATTAAAATCAGATACTCAGTGACTTTCTTTCTCCCTAAGCTCTGGAACCTTGCTACACTTACACATTAATTATTTGGTAGTGGTATAAACAAAGCTATTTTGGGCCTGTTGATAATTTATTGAAATAAATAGAAAATAGTTGTGAAATGATATATTGGTTGTATTATAGGAAAATAAAATCCAATTTATGAAAGAAAATTATACAACTTTTTAGAAATATATATCTTCTACTCAGTGCTATATCCTATAGGAAAGAGCATGGGCCTTAGTGTTAGAGACCTATGGATTTAAACAGACTGCTTCTGAATTGTGTACCTTTAGCCATTTACTAATGGCAGTGGCACCCCACTCCAGTACTTTTGCCTGGAAAATCCCATGGATGGAGGAGCCTGGTAGGCTGCAGTCCATGGGGTCGCTAAGAGTTGGACACGACTGAGCGACTTCCCTTTCACTTTTCACTTTCATGCATTGGAGAAGGAAATGGTAACCCACTCCAGTGTTCTTGCCTGGAGAATCCCAGGGACGGGGGAGCCTGGTGGGCTGCCGTCTATGGGGTTGCACAGAGTTGAACACAACTGAAGCGACTAAGCAGCAGCAGCAGCAGGCATTTACTCCACCTCTCTGTACTTAAATGTTCTCATCTGTAAAATGGAGATAGTAATAGCCACCTGAAACTGTATGGCAAGGATTACATAATATTTGGAAAGCACTTAACATAATTCTTTGCACATAGTAAATGCCTAATGTTAACTATTATTGATATTATAGCCAAATGACACTGTCCATTTTGAGAGTAATATGTGATCTTCAAATTTTATTCTCTTAGCTACCAAGTGACTTTGACATTGAATCAGCACTGCTCAAGTATCCTGTGAGATATGAAGAGAGCATGAATACTGTGTTAGTGCAAGAAATGGAAAGATTTAACAAGTAAGGAGCTCTACACCCAGTGGTTCAGAAAGCTACCAGCCAAAGTTGATAAAAAGATACACCAGTATTGAATCAAAATTTTAAGAAAAAATTATCAAAACTTTCCATTTAGTTAGAATTTGTCTCCTTTTTCAGAGTTGCATACTGCCCCAGAAGGGAGCATACCTTCTCTAATGTAAAAATGATGATGAAAAAAGAGATCTGGTTAAAAATATTACTGGTTAAAAATATTCATTAATCATAATTTTTCATCCATCTATTGCTCTTCTCCTCAGGAAGTAAAGCTGGAATGACCATTATCTAAGCCTTTGTGTAGATACATATTTAGTCATTTTTCTGCCCGCCTTCTTCCTAAGTCTAATCTAGATTGGTTAGGTACCCTAAAATAGCAAGCAGATTATTTGCTTTGAATGTTTAAACTGAATTTTGTAAAGCTCAATACTGGCTTAAGGAATGGAGAATTGTTTTGGTTATGAATTTTCTAGTGTTTCCAAGTTTAACTTTCCAGACTTATTGACTTTTTAAAATAAAAGATATTAAAACCCTATGATACCTTAATGAATTTAGTATCTCTTATACAAAGACTTATACATCTAGACTTATACATCTTATATATCTAGACTTGCCTGGTGGCTCAGTTGTAAAGAATCTGCCTGCCAGTGTAGGAGACATGGGTTTGACCCCTGGCTCAGGAAGACCCCCTGGAGAAGAAAATGGCAACCCACTCCAGTATTCTTCCCTGGCAGATCCCATGGACAGAAGAGCCTGGCAGGCTACAGTCCATGAAATCACAAAGAATCAGACACGATTGAGCGACTAAACAACAACAGCAATGCAAAGACCATACGTGTTTGTACATAATAGCATATTGTCTCTCAGTTGCTTAGGCTTATAGCCTAAAACCCTCACTTGAGGTATATTTATGATGTTCTTAGAATTTTGGGCCTAAGTGGGAAGCAAAGTACTCATAAGGGTATGAATGAATATGCACTTTAGATTTTTATGCAGTGTTACCAAAAGTTTGAACCATTGCATTGTCCCTTTATAACTTTTCCCATATTTGCATGTCACCTGTAACATTATTTACCTGATATTTTCCCTTAAATCATTCTCTGTTTAAATTAGCCTGGTCTTAAGCAATAATACCCAGAAAGCAATTTTGATATGCAAGTTATATTATTTTCTATATTTAAAAAATCCATATATAATAATTAAAATGAAAAATGTTCATCCAAGTATCACCTAAAATTACCTTACATTATGAAGTGGGAGGTGACCAAATTTGGGGAAATACTCCCATAAAACCGTGAATGATATCCTGCTCTTTCTTCTGGATAGACTGTATATTGATATTTATTATCATATATATGATGATAACACAATTGCTTTCCTTGCAGCTTAATTAAAACTATACGCAGCACTCTACAGGACCTTGAAAAAGCTATTAGGGGTGTGGTCGTGATGGATTCTGCGTTGGAGGCACTGTCTGGCAGTCTGCTTGTTGGAAAGGTTCCAGAAATATGGGCGCAACGCTCATACCCAAGTCTTAAACCCCTAGGAAGTTACATCACAGATTTTCTAGCCCGGTTGAACTTTTTACAGGTTAAAAGTTATATATAATTTATACATACTATTTCATTTTTCTGCTTGACTGAAGAGATACTAGAAATTGCCTGTGGTCACTTGAATGTCTCTGAGTTAGATGAAATGGATAAGTAGTTTCATGGTAATCTAACCAAAATTTTAGAGTATTGAGACGTACACGTATTTGAAAGTGCTAAGTAGAAAATTAAAATGTTATGTTACCCAAACTCAAGTAATACGTGACAGTTATATTTCTGAAGATTCTGTTTGTGGTTTCTGTGACCACAACTTGGTCTTATGATTTTGATGCTGACAGTAAATCACAAAAAGAGCCTGAGGCTTGGATTAATCAAGAATTGGCCATTATATAGAAACCAGTGCCTCTTATCTCTTATCTCATAAAGCCAGGGAAAAGGTGAGTGCTTTGAAATCTCTAAACCCTTCACCCCCAAACTCAGAGGTAAAGGATATGTGGTTGATGCTTACATGGGGATAGTTGGTGGGGAGAGCCCCCGGAATACATTTTGGAAATTCATATATATGATCTTTCAGTTTTCAGTTGCCCCTTTATTATATGAAAGCTCTATTAGTTTTACTATAGAAACTAATAATAAAACAGACATATTTGTGAAGATGTGGATAGAGAGGCTTTCTCATAAACATCCCTTTTTAATTTTTGCCAGTCTGATAGATCAGTCATATCTTATTGTTTCAAGTTGAGTTTCTTTGATTTTTAGTGAGTCTGTGCTTCTTTTTGTATGTGTACTTGCCATTTGTATTAATATTTTCTCCTGTGAATTGCTGTTCATCTCCTTGATCAATTTTTCATTGGACTATTTTTGTTTCTTTTTATAAAAAATTTGAAGGTTACTTTCCATTTACAGTTATTCCCAAATGTTGGCTTTATTCTCCATGTTGTACCAATACCCTTGAGCCTGTCTTAGCACCCAATAGCCTGTGCTTCCCAGTCGTCCATCCCTATACTGCTGCCCATCCCCCCAACTGGCAACCACTAGTTCTCTATTTTTGTGAGTCTGCTTCTTTTTTTTTTTTTTCCTATATTTACTTAGTTTGTTATATTTTTTAGATTCCATATATAAGTGATATCATACGGTATTTGTCTTTCTTTGTCTGACTTATTTCATTTAGCATAACATATTTCAAGTCCATCTTTGTTGCTTCAAATGACAAAATTTTATTCTTTTTAATGGCCAAGTAGGATTCCATTGTTTGTGTATACCCTGTCTTCTTTATCTATTGATTGACACTTAGGCTGCTTCCACATATTAGCAATTGTAAATAATGCTGCTATGAACATTGAGGTGCATGAATGTTTTCAAATTAGTGGGGTTTTTCCCCCAATATATATCCTAGAGTGGAGTTTCTGGGTTATATGTTAGTTCTCTTTTTTAGTTATTTGAGAAACCTCCATACTGTTTTCCATACTGCCTGCATCAATTTACATTCCCATCAACTGTGTACAAGGGTTCCCTTTTCTTCACATCTTCGCCAACATTTGTTATTTATTTTCATTTTGGTGATAGCCATTCTGACAGGTGCAAGGTGGTATCTCATTGTGGTTTTGAACTTGCATTTCTGTGATGATTAGTGATGTTGAGCATCTTTTCATGTACCTGTTGAGCATCTGCATCTGCTGTTCGGAAAAATGTCTGTTCAGTTCTTCTGCCTATGCTTTAATTGGGCTGTTTGTTTGATGTTGAGGTGTATGAACTACTTACATATGTTGGGTACTAATCTCCTATTGGTCGTATCATTTGCAAATATTTTCTCCCATTCAATACGTAGTCTTTTCATTTTGCTGATAGTTTCCTTTGCTATGCAAAAACTTTTAAGTTTAATTAGGTCCCATTTGTTTATTTTTGCTTTTATTTCTTTTACTTTAGGAGACAGATTCAAAAAAATCTGCTGCGATTTATGTATAAGTGTGTTCTGCCTGTGTTTTCCTCTAGGAGTTTTATACTGTGTGGTCTTACATATAGGTCTTTAATGCATACTGAGTTTATTTTTTTGTATGGTGTTAGAGAATGTTCTAATCTCATTCTTTTACATGTCGCTGTCCAGTTTTCCCAGTAACAATTATTGAAGACACTGTCTTTTCACCTCCTAATGATTCTTAGAATTAACAGATTAAACAAATGAGTGGTCTGGAGTTTTTTCCCCCCTTTTCTCATTTCTCTCTCACTGTTCACCCTGCTTATCTTCCTTTCCTCCAGCCTGTGCCTTTTTTTTTTTAAAGTACTTTGCACACTGGCTGGCATCTCAGATTAAATCTGGAATCCAACATTTAGTATGTATGTGACTTTGAAGAAGATACTCATCTTTTTGCACCCTGATTTCCTCATTGGCAAAATGGGAGGAATAATACCTAACTCACTGAATTATGGACTAAATGAGGTGATGCATGTAAATCACCTAGCTCCTGGCATGCACTAAACAGTAAATGGTAGCTAATTCAGAGATTTTATGGATATATAAGTAGCTGATCCAGACATTCATGACATTCTTGGCTAAATGAAGACCTGAAGTGAGCAAGGGGATGTTCTATATACTTGCTTTCTGGGTTCTTACAGCTTTCTCTGCATGGTGCTCATTCTGCCTGGCTTGTACCCTTACTGAGCTCCATCTCTGTCTTTACCTCTTCTTGATCTGGCAGCTTGTACAGTTGCAACATCTCCAGCAGTGGTTTGTTCTCGGAGACAAAGTTCATTTTATTGATTCATCTGTTCATTCAAATGTGAATTGAGACTCACTTTGTCCAAAGCATCTTGTCGTTAGACAGGGTTGCCAGGTTGCCTTCGGTTTGCCAATAGCCCTCAGATGATACCCTATGTATCTAAGAAAAAGTTAATTCATTATAGTAAGGGATGTGTCATAAAAGACTGACATGTAAAATGCTCTGGGAATTCAAAAAAGGGAGAGAGTTTTTTTTAACATAAGAAAGCAGTTGTTTTTTGGATGAGGTAGCATGTGAGCTGGTCTAAAGGATGAATGGTTTTGGACACTGCAAATAAAGGAAGAGGGCTTAGAGACACCTGTAGGATGAAAGACAGTATATCATTTAGGATTGATTATTTAGTAAAATTTTTGATGAAAACAAAAATTAAGTTCATTCCTTCATGTAACTGAAAAATCCAGGGAGTAAAGTGACTCCAGGCAACTTTTGACCTAGGGTGCAAATGCAGTTACCTGATCCTGGCATCTTGCCCTTCATTGCTTGGCTTCAGTCTCTGTGGGTTAACTCCACTCTATGTTCTTGTTTGATGGCAGCAGGATAGCAATAGAAGCTCTGGCCTCATATCCACAAAACTGTTCAGAGTGAATCTTTTTCCCCAGAAGTCCCAGCAAGAGTCTGTACATCTCTGGCTTTGATTGGGTTACATGTCCATTCCTGAATCAGTCACTATGACTGGAGTATGATCAACTTGGCATGAATCACACACCCACGCCAGAAGGAGTGGTGTTTCAGTTGAAATGTTAGGAGGATTCATCCCATAGAGGGATATAAGAGTCGTGCCACTTTAAGATAAACAGAAAAAACAGCAGAAGTTTACCAACTGCAGAGAAGAGGCCACCATTTGATCAGAATGTCAGATGTTTAAAGGGGAACTAAAAGGGATAGATATATGAATACAATTTGGGACCAGCTTATGAAGTATCTTGAATGGGAGACTTGAGGTGTTTTAGGCTTTACTTTGGTAGGGTAGTAGTAGATCACTGAAGTATTATATGAGATGTTGAGCCATCCAAACCATGCATGGAGAGGTGTACTCTGGCAGCATCATTATAGATGTATTGAGCAGAGAAAGGGAAGAAACAAAAAGAGGTACACATGATTGGGAAAGAAGACCAGTATATCTAAAGTGGGGCCAGAATCGTGGTGTGGAGGCAGGGAGGTTAAGAGAATCAAGGAATTGGAACCAACACATGAGGGCTATAGTTAGACAATATATAGGATTTCTAAAGATGGCTGCTTTTGAGTGGGATTAAGTAATATAGTAAACCCTCAAATAATTTACATTTGTCTTTTTACAAAAGATTTTAATCTTTCACAACAAATAAAGTTTGTTTTATTCAGGTTAATGTTAAAATTAGTTTGAATTTCCCAAGAAGAGTAACGGGAAGGGATAAAAGGTAGGAGGGCCAATAAAGGTTGTATGTGTGGTGTCAGGAAAGAGAGTTCTGTGATGGAAAGTGTGGGCAGCATACACAGAAACCAGAATCAGTAATTGTATGTCAGGTAATTCTTGAGTAAGTAAAAGGAACATAATGTTTGTTTTTCTTTTATAGGACTGGTATAATTCAGGAAAACCTTGTGTGTTTTGGCTCTCAGGCTTCTTTTTCACCCAAGCCTTTTTAACTGGAGCAATGCAGAATTATGCCAGAAAATATACCATCCCTATTGACTTACTGGGATATGAATTTGAGGTACAGTAAACTCCTTAAACTCCAGAGCATATCATTACATCAAAGGCATGTATTTAAGCAAGGAGGACATTAAGAATTCATATTTTTATTGCCCATTGCAAATAATTCTTCTTCTTTCCATTCTTTGTATTTATGAAGAAAGTATATAGTATTTGCCTTGCTGTCTCCATGAGAGAATTTTTATACATCTCAATATTCAATTCAAATAATCCAACACTGCTTTTCTAATTTAGTGGAAATCAGTATGATATACAGTAAAACCAGATAAAATACTTTAAAAAGAACTGTATTATTTTAAAATTATATTTCACTGAGAAAAAATATAGTTTAAGAAGCTATTATATGGACAAGTTTCTCTGAATGTGTTCTGAAAATTTAGGTAATACTTTCTTTATGAGACATTTACCTAGGGAGGAAATCTCTACTAGCATTTGTTTCTGCCTTCAGGTTATTCCTTTTGATACCTCTAAGGAAGCACCAGAAGATGGTGTTTATATCCATGGATTATATCTTGATGGAGCCCGCTGGGACAGAACAAGGTCAGTAGTTTCAACTGCAAAGACTCTTTAGTTGTAGCTGAATCATAGGTGAGATAAGCTGTCTGCTGCCCTTCACCCCTGCCATCCTCCACAGCCAAAAGGCTTCTTCTAGAGAATATGACAAGTAATAGATAATATTAGAATTCTTGCCATAAATCATTATTCAGGCTGAAGCAATTAGTAAGTGAGTAATTTTAGGTTCTGAACAATTTTGAGTTAATATTTCAATGGTCTTACCAGTAGAAAAGTTAGTTGAATTTATTTTCCTTCTTCTGTTTTATGAGTTACCTTCTGTTTTGTAATGTGTAGGAGCACCTCACTTTTAAATAATTTACAGTTATAGTAAAGGTCCCATTTCTACTGGTGAATGGAAAACTTTTTCTTATATTTTGATGATATAATAAATAAATATTTAGAATAAATACTGAGGGAATGCCCTGGCTGTCCAGTGGTTAGAACTTGGTGCTTTCACTGCAGTGGCCCAGGTTCAATCCCTGGTTGGGGAACTAAGATCCCACAAGACATGTAGCACAGCCAAAATAAATAAATACTGAATTTCCAGCATAGGAAACTAATCAATGCTTAGATTTGTGTGTGTGTGTATGTGTCTATGTAGACAGACAGATAGATAAGAAAGAAAGGGAAAGATTATTTCCCTTGGAGCTCTGCTCTTTAACAATCCATTACTTAGCATAATCTTCTATTTCCAGAGTCAGGGTTAGACTTTCCTATCAAGGAAGGGTTAAAAGTCAAGGAAGGGAAAGTTGCTTAAGAAGGAGCATGAAGTCAACATCACTCATTATCAGAGAAATGCAAATCAAAATCACAATGAGGTACTGTCTCACTCCAGTCAGAATGGCTGCGATCCAGAAATCTACAAACAATAAATGCTGGAGAGGGTGTGGAGAAAAGGGAACCCTCTTACACTGTTGGTGGGAATGCAAACTAGTACAGCCACTATGGAGAATAGTGTGGAGATTCTTGAAAAAACTGGAAATAGAACTGCCATATGACCCAGCAATGCCACTACTGGGCATACACACCAAGGAAACCAGAACTGAAAGAGACACGTGTACCTCAATGTTCATCGCAACACTGTTTATAATAGCCAGGACATGGAAGCAACCTAGATGTCATCAGCAGATGAATGGATAAGAAAGCTGTGGTACATATACACAATGGAATATTACTCAGCCATAAAAAAGAATACATTTGAATCAGTTCTAATGAGGTGGATGAAACTGGAGCCTATTATACAGAGTGAAGTAAGCCAGAAAGAAAAACACCAACACAGTATACTAACGCATATATATGGAATTTAGAAAGATGGTAACGATAACCCTGTATGCGAGACAGCAAAAGAGACACAGATGTATAGAACAGTCTTTCGGATTCTGTGGGAGAGGGTGAGTGTGGGATGATCTGAGAGAATAGCATTGGAACATGTATATTATCATATGTGAAACAGATCGCCAGTTCAGGTTCGATGCATGAGACAGGGTGTCAGGGCTGGTGCACTGCGATGACCCTGAGGGATGGGATGGGGAGGGAGATGGGAAGGGGGTTCAGGATGGGGGACACATGTAAACCCATGGCCGATTCATGTCAATGTATGGCAAAACCCACTACAATATTGTAAAGTAATTAGCCTCCAATTAAAATAAATAAATGTTTTTAAAAAAGGAGCATGAAGGTGGTTCTACAGAGATGGTCCTAAGACAGGGATATAAGGAGAGTTAGCTGCACATAGCTCATGTGATTATTTCTCTCTTTCATTTTCTTCATTCTCATGATATTTCTCTTAACTTACTTTTTCTCATATATGTATTCGTCTTTTCATTTCTTTCTTCCTTCCATCTTATAAGCAAACAAATATGCAATGTAACATAGGAAAGATAAACTACATTTTCTAGATAGCTCTATGTTCGAATCCTGACACTGGCACTTAAGAACTCTGTTACTGTGAGAAAAGTACTAAGCCTCTCTGAGTCTCCACTCTTCATCTGTGAAATAGGAATTGGAATGGGGCCAAGAGTATTGTGACGGTCAAATATAACAGCATAGTGTCTGCCTCATGGACATTACTTTTAAAGTGGCAGTAATTTATATTTGTCCACTATTTAACACATTACCTTTCCATAATTTTCTTCTGTTTTTCTCAGTTCTTCATTGCCTTTTACTTGGTTTTGTTTTGACATTTTTTCCCTGCATATCTCTGGTCCTCTCTTATATTAAAAGCCAATGTCTAAGTCACAATTTCTAAGATGCAGATTTCATTTTACTTCTAATAAACATCTATCAATTTCTCTTCACAGTGGATTGCTTGCTGAACAGTACCCCAAACTTCTGTTTGACCTGATGCCCATCATATGGATAAAACCAAGTAAATATATTTCTAACAAAACTTTGTAGAGTTGTATGGAGCATAATGATAGATATTTTTAACTGCTTTCCAAATAAGTCTCTGCTCAGACTTATTAGATTTGTTCAATTATAGTAAATACTGATTTAATCTTTATATTGGGACTATATTGCTCCCCCTTTTTATGTTGCATTTTTATTATTTTATGACTATTATTTTGCCTCTTTTTGCTCTTATCACATGGGATATAACATTTTCTTTGCCCCTCCCCTTCACTTCTCCAAATCTAGAGCTTCCCATCAATATTTTGATTCTGAAGTGCCTTTGTATACATTTTAGAGACACAGACAGGTTTGACATATAGTCTCCAGTTATTGACTAGAATTTTCTGGCTATAAGAAACTCCTAGGCCTAGGAACCAGCCAGGTGACCCAAGCCTCTAGGGGTGTAGACCAGCTTTGCCCCCTTGTAAAACCTACTTGCTTCCTCCTTTTTGCCATCATTATTTTCCCACCAAATGTGAACAATGAGCCTCAAGGCTCATTCTTTTGTCCTTCCTCTCTATTTTTTAAAATTCTCAAATAACTGTAAATGAAAACATTTACAAATCACCCAATTACCACTCAACCTATTGTTTTTATTTCTAAAGCAGTTCGTTTATAACTATGATGTGGCCTCAGTTTAGAAAGATTCCTGATATCTCATATCTGGCTTTGCAAGAATTGTGTAGAGATTATTTTTGTGAGTTAGTGTATATTTCCGAGTAATAACCTGGTGAAAACTAATAGTAACTTCAATTTCTTCTAATTTATGGATTTCTTATATTAGAACTCTAAGCAACTGTGTTTCTCTTTTTGCGTCTCCCCCATTACCCATGGTGTGTTTTGTTTCTCCGTTTTTTTAAAATATAAATTTATTTATTTTAATTGGAGGTTAATTACTTTACAGTATTGTATTGGTTTTGCCATACATCAACATGAATCCGCCACAGGTATACACGTGTTCCCCATCCTGAACGCCCCTCCCTCCTCCCTCCCCGTACCATCCCTCTGGGTCGTCTCAGTGCACCAGCCCCAAGCATCCAGTATCTCCTAAGTCCTCTTGAGTGTTTTCATACTTGCTAAGTGATCAGGTCTTTAAAATCACGTACCATATTGAAATCACTCACCTTGTTTCACAACCATTGTTATATGCCACCTATGAAAAAAGAAAAGCCAAAAGAACAACTTTAAAATATTCAAATATCATAATCGTGGTCTGAGATTTAGTACTGGTCATTTTATTACAGGATAAATAGTTGTTCTTTTAGTACCAGTGACTGTTTTCCCTTTATCAAATGACTGTATTTCCTTTTTTTTTCAAGCTATAAAGTCTAAGATCGTGAAGTCGAATGCCTATGTCTGTCCTCTTTACAAGACAAGTGAACGTAAAGGAACTCTTTCCACCACAGGACATTCTACTAACTTTGTCATTGCAATGTTGTTGAAAACAGACCAACCTACACAACACTGGATCAAACGTGGGGTTGCTTTGCTTTGTCAATTAGATGACTAAATTGGACAACTTAATAAAACATCTGAAACAAGTTACAAAAGATATTGCCTTTGCTTACTTGAAAATATATACAAGTATCTTGGAGTAATTCTTTTAGGTGATCTTTGTGAATGGTCTTACATTGTTCTCCTCCGTGATACGCCACTCTCAATTGGAGTACAGCCTTCCAGATGGATTCTTGAGATCACAGACAACTGTGAAGAAAAACATGAAATGTGTTTTGGAGTCATATGGAAAATCTTTGAAACTTTTATTTAGTTCCTTTTTTTAGTTTGATATATATGTGAAAAACAGATTTGGGAAGACTAGCTGGATAAAATTTTAACTAATATCAAAAACTATCTTTTTCACAAGTGTTAAGTCATTTCATCAGCTTCAGTAATAATTTACTTTCTATTCAACTATTGTGATTATACACAAACATTTAAAATACATAAATTGTAAATAAGGAAAACGCTGAAACAATTTCAGAACTAAACCCCTTCTGTCTTATTCTTAAAACGTCAGATCCATATTTCTCACAGTACCCCTGTGACAAGGAAAGGAAACTCAAAGCACTGAGGCTGACAAGCAAAGGCGGTAAGACGACTGGAGGGAGATCCTGCACACTGGAGGTGGTATCATGCTTCTTGGCATTTGCTTCACATTTAATTGGAAATGCCAGGTGGGCTCTGTGTAATTTTTAATAGTTATTATTCTTATTATTTAGTATGCAATCATAATACTAGTCTACATTATCCATTTTTAAACATTTCAACAAAACAAACTTATAGTCAAAATTTTATTATCTTGTGTGGAGTTAATTCCTTCTTTAAGATTCCCTGGATATTTTAGGCTGCAGCTCTGTAATTCAAAGAAAATGTAGGTGCAGCTTCCCAGTGGATCAGGACCATAGGGACAGTCATTTTTGATAATTCAGTCAGAGCAAAATGTTTGGCTTCTCTTCCATGAAAAATTGATTCTGGTTTGCCATGGCTATGTGCATGAGTCCTCAGAGGAAGAGTTCACCTCACACGGTTAACCTCCTGCTAAAGCATTTTATTCCAGGAATGAAATGTTTCATCTTTTAAACTTCATGGATACAGCAGTGAAGTAAAGAGACCATGTTTCCAAACAGAGCTAAACCACATGTAAAAAACAAAGGGAATGTGCCAGACTGTCTTATGATCAAGTATTTATAGTAAAGCTATTAATGGAATAGTCACTACTGGGGAGTGGAGATCCTAAATATAAATGAAAATTCTGATGTGCTAATCCTTAACGGTGAAAACTTCAGTGCTGTCCTAGAGGATATAACAAAAGGTAAAACGTCTTTGGTATGTGATCAAACCTATTCTATGTTAAACCTGAAGTGTTCTTTTAAAGCCATTGAGATATTGCCTAATAAAATAACTGGGGCTTTCCCCCACTATTCCAGTTACATGTTATATTATGAGAGCACATTTATTCCTATAACATGTTTATTTTTAATATTTACTAAAATATTTTTAGCATAATACTCACTGCATGTAGGAAAGATATTCTTTTGAGTGAATGCTATAATCACTGAGAAAAACTCATAAGCTAAGTTTAAAATAGAACAATATGAACATTTTCATCGTTACAAAGGTACTGACTTAAGTTTTATGTGAAAACTTGTGTTACCTGAGTAAGCTTTTAAGTAGATGGTTACTCATGGAAAATTTCTAATTTATGTTGAATCTGTGGAGTTTTTGAAAAATTTGTAAATGAATATTTTGTGTTCTAAATTTTGCATTTTTTCACTTATCAATCCTATGATTTATTCTAGTTTTCTGAATTTCATTTATAATTTTTATTGGTTGATAATATGTTTCCACAACTGGAAAAATATTTTTAATTCATTTTGACTTTAAAGTAAATCTGTCTGCATTCCACATGGATAATTACACCAGTGATGAAGACATCGATGATGACTTTGACACCCAGCTCATCATTCAACAGAGTTTACAGGATATTCACAAGCCAGGAACTGCACAGCAGTCACCTGAGGATGAGAGGTAATGGTATCTCTTTGGCAATGCATTATAGGTATTCAACAGTTGAGACTTGTCATAAGCATGATGCTAGTGTTATGACAAAAACAGAAGAGAGAGTCAGAACCCAAGGAGCTATCGTTTAAATAGTATCTATGAGACGATGTCTGACCAGACAGGAGAAATTAGAAAATAATTCAGAATTTAATTAGGCAGTAAAGAAAATAGTTGGAGAAGGTTAGTTACAAATATGAGTGAGGCGAGGCAGACTGGAAATCAAAACGGAGAAACAGATGAGAATTTGAAGGGCTAGAAAACCCTAATGCATCAAGGAAATGTATAAATCCAGCGAGACACAAGTTATTGTCAGTCTTAGTGGGGTGGCTGCGATAGGGTAAAGTCTTAATTCAAATCGGAAGGAATAATTGTATAAACTTAAACCCAGAAGAGACTAACCCTTCAGCAGGGTGCAGATTCAGAGTTCTGATAATGACAGCGCTAAGAAGGGACCCCATGGACCCCGCCTCTTATTCTGTCCCTTTCAACTTGTGGTAAGATGTGATGGTGACAGCTATTGCGGTTGGCTGTCTGCAGCCACGCACACCTAGTCAAATGCTGTCTGGCTGGTCAGCAGTTTCAAGCCCCTGAGTAGTTATCATAAACCATTTGCTTGGGATGATGACCTCTATTTGCCTGCTGGAGGTAAAATGGGATAAATGTGTTTTAACTCCAAGAGATTTTAAAATTAAATATAGAGATGTTGAAGTTTATCAAACCTAGAGTTGGGTTTTTTTATTTTTTAAAGTAACACTCACTTGGAATGATTGTGTGCCACACTTTTGAGCATTTCATAAGTATTAACGCATTTAAATTTTAATTCTCATTACCTGTCTATGTGGTAGGTACTATTATTATCCCCACTTAGAGGTGAAGAAACTGAGGCATAGAGAAATTAAGCCACTAACCCAAAGTCACAGAGCTAGTAAGTAAAGAGCCAGACAGCCTGGCTTCAGAGTCTTTGTTCTTGATCACACTATTCCTACACTTTTGTGTTAAATTTAGAAACAATCTTTAAAATAATCTTTAAATAGTTAAAAGTTTTATAAAGAAATTGGATTTCATTGGATTACCTGTTGTATTAACCTTGTGATCAACTTTGAAGTCATGATTTTACATTGAAAGGTAAAAGAGATTTTAATTGAGTATTGAAATGTTTGAAAGAAATTAAGGTTGACTACAGTTATAAGATTAGATTTGAAAGAATTGTATGATACTTAGCAAGGTTTACTGATTTGATCAGGTATTTGAAGGAATTAGGAAACAAGCATATACTTGAGACAGGAAGAATAAAACGCTCCCCCCCAACAGAAAGATGTCCAGTCCTAATCCCCAGAATTTATGACTGTGTAACCTTACATGGCAATGGAGAATTAAGGTTGCAGATGGAATTAAGATTGCTGATCAGTTGACTTTAGGATAGGGAGATTATCCTAGGTTATCCAGACAGGCCCAATGTAATCACAAGGGTCTTTAAAAGTGGAAGAGAGAGGCAGAAGAAAGAGATCCTGAGAGATGGCTGGGGAGAAGAATATGGCCCAACATTGTTAGCTTTGATGATGGAAGAAGGGGTCAGTGAACTAAGAAATGCGGGTGGCCTCTAGAAGCTGGAAAAGGCAAAGAAGTGGATTCTTCCGTAGAGCCTTCAGAAGGAACACATTGACCTTGGTCCAGTAAGACCCATTCTGTACTTATGAACTGCAGAACATAATAAATTGGTCTTATTTTAAGCCACTCCGTGTGTGGTAATTTCACACAGCTGTTATGGAAAACTAATACAATGCTAAATCACTAAGTACAGTTTTAAATGTTTAAGAGAATTTGATTGACCAGATTGTAAGCAGGACAGATTGTCTAAGGGAATTTATTTTCTTCCAGCTAGGTTCATTGAATAATCAAAAGAAAAATGGAAAGGTGATAATTGTTACTTACTAGATTTAAAAAATAATGTAAGATCCATAAATTGTTCTTTAAAACTTTAAATATTTTAATAAAAATATTACTTAAAAAAAACTGCTAATAATGTTTTTTGAGCACAGATTCTGACCATGAATATTTTTAAAAAATCTTACACCATGATTATTTACTTTAAAAAAAAATAATTTTTGCTAAACTCAGTGACACTATAGAGTGGCCATTTAAATTTTAATGTGATAATATGACATTTCTGTCCTAGACAGCTTTGATTCAGTTCAGCAAGTATCGATTGAGGGCCAGCTGTGATCTGGGTTCTCACAATTCTTGCCCTAAGGAAACTGATGAGGGAGACATATGAGAGAGGAGCTTCTTTGGAGCACATAAAGGGTTATGCTACATTTTGAAGTATTTCTATTATGCCTCAGTTATGGCCTCATTATAAGTTTACTCCTGGTTAACTACTATTGCCTTTATCCTTTCCTTTTGCTTTATATCCTTAACTTTTTCCCTCAGTTTTGGAATTTCACATATATTTTTTTCCCCTGCAGCTTTTTGAGTGCTTACTATAAGAAGATAGTTGAAACAATAGAGACAGTTAAGTACTCTTCTTATTCTATCCCCTTCAACTTGTGGTAAGATGTGATGGTGACAACTAGCAGCATTTTCCCTGAGTTCAGGAAGCCTAGAAACAGGATCTCCCAAATGCTGAACACTGTGGAGTCCACAGCTGGTTGTCAGGAGTCTGATATGGGCTTTCCTGAGAGAAACTACTTCAGCACAACTTAGCAAAGAGCTCCTGGGCTCCTCAGTGAACAGAACTGTTTTCTGTATGTAATAAGATGACAGGTATTCACAGACCCAGGTGATATGGAATGCTAGATGAAAGACCTTACCACTTATTTCCCTGCATGTGTGTTAGTACAACCTTTTGTGACCCCATGGACTATAGACTTCCAGGCTCCTCTGTCCATGGAATTTTCCAGGCAAGAATACTGGGGTGGGTTGACATTTCCTTCTTCAGGGGATCTTCTGTACCCAGGGATCGAACCCAGATTTCCTGCATTGCAGGCAAATTCTTTATTGTCTGAGCCACCAGGGAAGCCCTTATTTGCCCTATGCGATTTACATTTGTCTTTCATAAAAGGTGGTGCCAGAATTTCATTCATGCCCTAACCTTGATGATGGAATTCAGAAGCAGTATGGGCTGCCTTGTATGTGTGCCAAATGTGAATATGTCCTCATTTGACATACTAATAGGTAAGGAAGATGTATTGTCACAGTTGACCAAGTACCATTCAGCTTTTGATGAAGCAGATGAGATAGGCTGGCTTCCTCTTCATAAGGCTGCAGTACAATTAAATAAGAACATTTTGGAAATCACCCTGAAAGGTAAACTCCCTTTACAACTCTTCTTTGATGCTTCTGAGAAATAAGTTTAAAATTTATTTTCATATTTTAATCTGTGTGGTCTAATGGATTTATTTCAGCCTCAAAACTCAGTGTTTGGGAGCAAACCACTCACAATGGTGAAACGCCACTGTTTTTGGCTGTCAGCAATTGCCTCTTAGAAAACGTCAGTTTTCTCCTTCTCAATGGCTGCAATCCAAATGCCAAGAATGTCGAAGGCAATTCACCTCTTCTTACAGGTAAATTAACACCTTGGCTCTGGAGAACGGTCTGTGGCCTGTGTCTCCTCTAGACCCAGGGGCTTCACAGGCGCAGCTTTTTGGTGCATAGTTGCAGCACTGTCACTAGTCCCAACTGACCACATGTCGTATCTGACTCTCAAGAAGCTTTGTATAGACTGGCTTGTGAGGTGAGGCAAAGTGTCTGCCCGATTATGAGCTGGTTGTTTGCCTGATACTGCAGCTGAACAAGTTAATCTTGGTATAAGAAATATAGAAGAGGAGCAGAGTAGGAAGAAGCAGCCAGTGTTTGGGTAAAGTCAGCAGATTAAATATGAATGACTAATTTTGCTGCCTCCTGAGTCTTCAGGAGAAGTACAGTTCATTAAATGTTTTAAAGGGTTAAGATACAGAAGAATGGGAAGACTGGAAGAGGAGACAAGAGTAACATGATTTTTAAAAATCAGAAGAGCAGATCAATGAGTAATAAGTGACAAGAAAGCCAAATCTAAAATTGGAGTGGGGAAAGCCAAAAACCAGTGCAGTTGTATCAAAAGGCCTGGAAACTGTTGGCTATAGTTACCTCCTGGAACACAGGGATGAAGAACAGCAGCTAAAATAGAAAAATTGATTGAAAACTATTAAGAAACCAGTACTCAGGTGTCTAGATTACTTCTCCCAATCTAGCCTGCTGGGTCAGATTCCTCCCCTACCCCAGCAAAATTGTGGAGGTTTGTTCTCTGAATAGTGTGAGCAAAGGTTCTCAGGACTGGAGATTATTAGGCAAGGGCAGGAATACTGGATTTGAGATACTGGAGGAAACAAACACAAGCTGAGATCTCCCAGCTCTCCTCCACCAAATTCTAGAAAGCTGGCAACTAAAACTTCACCCTCCAAGAGAAGGCTTCTCTGATCAGCTCAAGGAGAAAGAACTAAAAATAGTGAAATTGGAAGTTGCCCAACAAATGGCCCAGGCATATCAACCTTCAGTTAAGTCAGTGTTTAGACTTTCCAATCAGATTTTTAGTTTCCAGTTCTTAATCATGAGCAGATATCCAAGGACTATCTGAGAAAAGTCTCCAACAAACAAAGATAAACAACTTGGAAGAAACAGATTATTTAGGGAAAATAAAATGTAAGGGAAAGTTATCATTAATTTTCTCAGAAAAATCAATGAAAATTTATAAAATATCAAGACACTACTAAAAAAGAGAACAAAACATTCTTGAAAATTAAAAATATGGTAGAAAAATTTAAAAATGCTACAAGATAAAGTTATGTAAGCTTTACATAACTGAAAAGAAGAAGAAAAGACATGAAAAATAGGAAAGAAAAATAACTAAGAGAACTAGGATGACCACTGAAGAAGGGCAACATGTGAATAACAGAAATAGTAGAAAGAGAACACACAAGGTGGTGGCAGAACGCCATCAGTGAAACAAGTCAAGAAAACTATTTCCTAAAACAAAGGGCATGTGTTTCTAGAATGAAAGGGCACAAAGTGCCAACTCCATGATTTTGAAAAGACCCAATACCCTTGGGTACTCCATATTTCTAGTCTTAGAGCAATTATAGCTCTTTATATTGGAGAAGGCAATGGCACCCTACTCCAGTACTCTTGCCTGGCAAATCCCATGGATGGAGGAGCCTGGTGGGCTGCAGTCCATGGGGTTGCTAGGAGTCGGACACGACTGAGCGACTTCACTTTCACTTTTCACTTTCATGCGTTGGAGAAGGAAATGGCAACCCACTCCAGTGCTCTTGCCTGGAGAATCCCAGGGACGGGGGAGCCTGGTGGGCTGCCGTCTCTGGGGTTGCACAAAGTCAAACATGACTGAAGCGAGTTAGCAACAGCAGCAGCTCTTTATATGGCACATTATAAACGGTGGTGAGCAGAATTTATTCTGATTCAGTGTCTGACACCTAGCAAGATTCCTCAGACACAGTTGGGGCCAACAATTAGTGAATGGATAGGGAGATGGATAAATTAAGTTCTAGAATCTTAAAGGACTAAAGATTATCATCCAAATGTGAATTAACAGCATAAATGCAGAAATACCAGTTAGAGAATTTGGTTTACAAAGTGTGAGGTTAAAAACGATTTCCTAATTATAGCTTTTTTTGTTTTTCTTTATGTAAAGCAACTACAAACATTCCGGGGGCTGTACTGGATACTTAAATTCCTATTTTCTTGAGAACATAAAGATGATACATGAAAACCTTGTTTTTCAGCCCATAAGTAGCCAATGCTGCTACTGCTGCTAAGTCGCTTCAGTCGTGTCCAACCCTGTGCGACCCCAAAGACGGCAGCCCACCAGGCTCCCCCGTCCCTGGGATTCTCCAGGCAAGAACCCTGGAGTAGGTTGCCATTTCCTTCTCCAATGCAGGAAAGTGAAAAGTGAAAGTGAAGTTGCTCAGTCGTGTCTGACTCTTTGCGACCCCATGGACTGTAGCCTACCAGGCTCCTCCATCCACGGGATTTTCCAGGCAAGAGTACTGGAGTGGGGTGCCATTGCCTTCTCCATAAGTAGCCAATAGACAATGAATAATTGGTCATGACTTAAAAGCGAGTAGCCCATATTGATTAAAACACTATTAATATGACTTAATATGTGCCTCATTTTTTTCCTAAGCACAAATTGTTGGCACATGGCGGGGCAGGTAGGAAGAACTCCTTAAGAAGCCTGAGGGAAACTAGCTGATCAGATACTCTGGCCTGAATTTCCTGTTGAACATGACACCTCCCTCATTTCCAATTTCCCAGCTGTTCTACAGGACTCCTACGATATGGCCTCCTTGCTGATCAGCCATGGAGCCAATGTCAATCTGTTGTGTGCCAACAAGAGGACAGCACTCCACGAAGCAGCCAAGCTGGGCAGACGGGACATAGTGGCGCTCCTGCTGGCTTCCGGGGCACACCCTGACCCACAGAGCTCCTACGGGTTCACTCCTCTTGCTCTTGCTGCCCAGAGCGGACACACTGAAATCATGGAACTCTTACTGCGGAAAGGCAAGATTTTTCTATACAGTCAGCACACTTTTCCTAAAGGGTAACATGACCAAAGTGTTCTCTTCACTGAGAGCTTCAAAGTAATATGTTAACATTTCATTTAAGCTTAATTTACTATTTCATGAAAGTACATGTTAATACATTAGCTACTGAAAAAAAACCTAAAATAGGGATTGAATACTTCTTACTTGCTCTGAAGTAGATTCCCTGAAATTACTAGGCTGCAGATTACTCTTTTACTTAATGTTCCCTGACCATGTTAAGAGGATGGTTGCTTTCTGTTTAGTTTTTGTGTGTGACTGTTCTTTTTTAGATTCATAGAATGAAAGACTTCACAAAATCCTCTATATGTTTTCTCTGCTTGAGCTAAGTGATGAGGCAGTCCAATCTGTTACCAGATGAATAATTAGGAAATTCTTCCTGATTTCTTCTTTGTGAGTCCCAGTTCTCCTCTCTAGTAATAAACAAAACTCTGAGAGAAGGGGAAAGAAGGCAACTTAAACATGTTGACTACTTTCTCAGCGCCAGGTATTAAGCTGCTTATTTTGCCTCAGACAATCTTCTGCAAACCCTGTGAGGTAGACATAATTCTCATTTTACCCTTGAGAGAAGTGAGGTTCGGCGATGGTACCAGTTGCAGGACTTCCCTTCAACACATCCTCTCCTGCCACCAGCGCTGTAGCTATGGACATCTTAGATCCTGGTTTAACTCACAGAAACCCTGACTCAGAGAACTTTGGCATTTACAGTCTTTGAGGAGACCCCCCATTGATGACACTGTGAGATGAAGCAGTGTATTATCTAAAGCTCTTGTTCAAAAGCAAATCTTTCCCAAGATTTCATAAAGTCCCAATATTAGAATTATCTTCTTTATTCTCCTCCCCATTTGTGTCCAGAAGCCTTATTTCTTTCTCTAACAACAGATGGTCCTGGTTTCCCATTTTCTAGACTGCACAGAACAACTTTCTGCTTTTTAGACTTACCTAAATCCTTCCTATCATATAAGGAGAGGCTAGTTCTCAATCAATGGCCATAAGACATGTCAGGTAAAATGTTATGAGTGCTGTCAGAGATGGCTCAGGTTATTAGCTGGAAAAACAAAGTAAACACTGGATCCTTCATCTGCACAAAAAGAGCAACCTTTTGTGTAGATCATTGATTAAAATATAAAGAAACAAGCAACAGATTTTAAATCCTTAACCTTTAAAAAAACAAACCAGTATGGTTTGACCTCAGTGAGGGAGCATCTCCCTTAGGTAAGCCCCTTTACAGTCATTTGCACATGGCTACTAAATAACAGAGCCAGGCTTTGACCCCACAACTGTCTCATTCCAAATCATATTAGTCTACCACCCTGCATTGCTAGACTGGTAGCATAGCATCATCATAGATATAGGCCCTGGCTCTGGTCCACCTGGCATGAATCCTGACTACCTTGCTGACTAGTTGTGCATCTCTGGTGAAGTCATTTAATCTCAATGAAGCTCAGTGTCTTCATCTTTAAAATGAAGACGTTCGCATCTACTTCCTAGGGTTGTTGTGAAGTTTAGAAATTACTATATACATAAAGGAACTAGTACATAGTGAGTACTCATTATATGGAGGCTTATTAGACACTTCTTAAAGCATTCTAGAAATGGGGTTCTGGAGCAGCCATTTTATATTCTAATGATTATGGAGTCCACACTAAGTTAAAGTCACCATAGCTTTTTTTACAGGAGCTGTGAAGAGGACCAGAGTGTCCTCCTTTTCTTTTGTCCATTCAAATGCTACTCTTTGTTGAAAGCCTATTTTACTCAGAGGCCTTCCAAAACTGACCCAAAATTCCTTTCTCCTTCCTTCACTTCCTAGTCCCACTTACAACCCCAGCCCCACTCACAGCCCCCGCCCTGAGATCTTCAAGGAGATAGCCTGTGTCTATACTCTTATTCCCCACACCATTCGCAGAGCACTTAACTTACAGGGTACTGTACTATATACCCTTTTAACTATCAGCAGTCTCCAACTTCAACTAAGAACAGCTAGTGTCTCTTAGTATGCACAGTCTCCTAGCAACAAGTTAAAACAGAACAAATACCCTTTCCACCATAAGATCCAATTAGATTCATGGTGACATAGTTCAACAGGATGGTTAGTGCCATCTTATATGTGTGTTATGAGGTAAGCAAGCTTCTGTATGCAGGTCTGAAAATAAAACCTATAAAATTATTTCTCGTGGGATTCTTAAGTTAGAAAACATGTAACTTATAAAATTACTCTGAAAGCCAGCACGTGTATTTATACTTAAGAATACTTAAGCAGTACAGTGAAAAGACTCTTCGCATAACATCACTCTTTCTCCTCCTAGGAGCTAATGCTCTTGGTCAGGCCTCTGACTCTTCTTCCATCTTACTTGAAGCTGCTAGCGGAGGAAATCCAGACTCGGTGACTCTCTTGCTAGAGTATGGAGCTGATGCCAACGTCCCTAAGAATTCAGGTCACCTGCCCATTCATGTAGCAGCTGACAGAGGTCACTTGTTGTAAGTTCAACCACACTATTGCAAATAGAAATAGTAACAGCTATGGGATTGGGGGGTGGTTTCTGGGAACTTGATATTCTTTATCTGATCCTCCAACTTCAACACCCCCTTTTATATTAAGAAACTCTGGACCAGCTAGGAATTGGTAAATTCAGATATCCTCTATAGCCACTGAAGAGACATAAAACTATCTTATTATCAGGTCACTTGGCAATGCAGGGAGCCTTGGGTCTCACTGACTGGGATAATTTTGAATTTTTTATTTAGACCTGTAACTTTACCTGGTATTAGAGATTTTGCATGCAAGAACTATGCCTTTTTTTTTTTTTTTTTGGTTGAGGTGTGTAAATATTACCTGATACTAATACCACCCAGTGCCAGTATAAAGCAGTTACAAACAGGTCAATGCTGCATCTAAACAAAAAAAAAATTTAATGCACTTTGAAATTCTTTCTCAGAGCTCTGAAGATTTTGGTTCCTGTTACTGATTTTGCTGCCATTAAGCGGAGTGGCATCAGTCCAGTTCACTGTGCAGCAGCAGGAGCACACCCCAAATGCCTGGAACTTCTCATCCAGGCGGGATTTGATGTGAATTTCATGCTCGATCAGAGAATCCGCAAACACTACGATGACCACAGGAAGTCAGCTCTGTATTTCGCTGTATCAAATGGTGACCTCGCTTCAGTTAGGCTGCTTCTGAGTGCTGGAGCTCTGCCTAATCAAGACCCAGTTAACTGCCTCCAGATAGCCCTCAGAATGGGCAACTATGAGCTGGTAAGTCTGCTGCTACGGCACGGGGCGAACGTTAATTACTTCTGCAGAGTCAACCCTTTACATTTCCCATCGGCCCTGCAATACACTCTGAAAGATGAAGTCATGCTCAGGATGCTGCTGAATTATGGGTATGACACAGAGCGATGCTTTGATTGTCCTCATGGAGACAAATCTCATCCTTTCTATGCTTTTGAAGGCTGGACGTCTACAGTTATCAAAGATACTATGGTAAGTACACACCATAGCAGCTGTCACCCTGTGTCGTTATTATTGGTGGCCCTGAACTACAGCAACAGATAAAATTCCATTCTTTCCTGAAGCTCTGGTTGGAAAGATTTTAATATGATAAATATATGATAAACCTGATGACAGAAAGATGAAAAAAGTACAGAAACAGTTTGGAGAAAAAAGTGATTTAACTCTACTCGGGGAATTTCACAAATGAAGCAACATCTGCACAAGGTTGTGAAGAATGATTGCAGCCTTATATGATCGCAGTTATGCTTTTTCTTTGAAGAAATGAGTTATCTAGCTAGAATGTTTCTGAGTTCCCTGTACTCTAGGTTTTTGACTCTAAACCATTTGATTAATGATTTTCTTTTCTGTCACTTTCTGGTGAAAAAAGAATCCCAGTAAATGTTGCTGACTTTCCTCTTCTTGAGACATTTTTCTCTTTGCTTTCATCACACCAGTCTCCTACTTTCCCCCTGCCTAACTGGTCACTTCTGTTTTCCCCAACTTGAGCCTTTCCCCTGATTTTTCAAATAGTTGCCACCCTTCAGACCTCATCTCAAGTGCTACCTCTTTAGAGAGGCCCTTCCCTACCGATCTTATTTAAGGTAGTTCTGCTTCCTAATCATTCTCTTTAATGCTTTTATAAATTTTTACCAGTTTATAAAGTTTTATAAACTTTTACCAGTTTCTAAAATTCTTTAATATTTCACTGATTATCTGTCTTCCTTACAAATACATGAATGTAAGCTTTTGTTCACCACCTTCATCAGCTTACAGATCTATGCTCAGAGTAGATGTACTATAAATACTTGAATTCATATTGTTAAAATCTGAAAATATAATGAAAAAATCTTTGGATCAATTCTGAAAAATAAAAAGCAAATATTTTAATATTGTATGTTACTTTTAGGTTATAATTAATGAATGACTTGGTTAATTTAGGTAATATGTCATCTTGTATGGCTTCCTGACTTTTCATATAGTATTATTTGCCTTCTTACATGGGCATCTTTTATCTTGTCTAAGGACATGTAAGTCACTTAAAGGTAGAAACTATCTTATGCTTCAAGTATCAGGGTGGGACTATGTTATGAATGATAGAAAACCCCAAATGAAGGTGGCTCTAATAAGATGGCTTATTCCCCTTTCATAAAGGCAAATGTAAACAGCGTTCTAACTGGACAGTTCCATGATTCACAGGAGAAACCCGCACCCACACTGCAGTGAGCCGGCTGGCTGGCAGGAAGGAGTGCACACTTTTGCTCTTCTGTAACAGCATTCTGGGAGTTGCTCACACTTCCACTGACATCCCATTGGCTAGGACATAGTCAGGTGGCCACGTCTAGATGCAAGTGAAGCTGGAAAGGTAATCTTTATTCAGACAGCAGTGTGGGCAAACAAAAGGGATAATAAATATTATCTAACAGTCTCTTTTAAATCCTCATTGTATCTTACAAAGTTCAGGAGAGTTAGTAGTAAATATTTTTCCCAATGATCCCTGGAAGAGGAAATGGCAACCCAATCCAGTATTCTTGCCTGGAGAATCCCAGGAACAGAGGAGCCTGGAGGGCTATAGTGCATAGCGTTGCAAAGAATTGGACACAACTGAAATGACTTAGCATGCATGTATGCATTTTTCCCAATGTTAAGAGTCAAGAGACATTTTCTTGTTCAACACCTTCGTTTGTAAATGAAGAACCTGAAACCTTTGGTTCCTGACTCTGAGTTTAGTGTTCTTTTGATGACTATGTACTTAAGGTTTTCATTTACTTTCATGGTTCTGATTTTCTTCCTCAGTTCTGTGAAGTAATAACTTTGTCGTGGCTGCAGCATCTGTCTGGGAATGTTGTTCGAGTGATGCTGGATTATGTTGACCAAGTTAGGATCTGTTCAAAGTTGAAAGCTGTGCTCCAAAAACAGGGGCTCTGGTCAGAAATCCATTTTATCTTGAGTAAGTATCTTTCTTGAACATTCTTACCAAAAAATACTAATTGAACTCTTGTTTTGCAGAACATTGTTCTCTTCAGTTAAAAGCCTGACCTGAAGAAACCAAGAAAAAGACTATTCCTACCTAAAAAATGTTATTGTATGTACTTAATGTGTACTTATTAACCATTTCCCAATAGATGAAATCTGTTACATAAGTATTATATAGGTAGATAATATTTTTCTCTTGATCCTATGGAACACCATAGACATAGGAATTAAAAACTATGAAATGGGGCTTCCCTGATGGTCCAGTGGTTAAGAATCAGCTTGTCATTGCGGGGGACATGGGTTCAATCCCTGGTCAGGGAACAAAGATCCTACATGCCGATATGCCGCAACTACTGTGCTACAACAAAATGAAGATCCTGATAGTTGCAAAAGAGACTCAGTGCAAGCAAATAAATAAATAAATAAATATTAAAAAAACAACAACTATGAAATGGCACTAAAAACTAGGATGAGAAAATGCTAAGATCTAAGACTCTAAAGGATAGTAAATGACCCTTCAAACAAAATTGTTTCACAGTAGCACCTAAGTCAAACTAAGAAGAATTTCTTTTATCTAATTTCCCCACGGAATCTTTAGTTTTTAGCCTGACCCCGAGGGGCAGGACAGGGGTTAATACATGTAGATGTAGGAGCTTTACGTCTTACAGGCCAGACCTACAATTGATGCCAGTCTTTGGACTCTAACATGATGTGGTCTGAAACCATAGCTAAAAGATTTGCAATGAGAAGTGAAAAGCTACTTCCCAATTTGGTCACAACAAAGGAAAATCTTGGTGGCTTAAGTATAAAATACATTGGCTAAGATCACTGAAAAATCAATCAATTCTTGTTCCTTTTGGATAATGTGCCTGTTTTGCATTTTAGCAAACCCTCGCTCTCTGAAACATTTGTGCCGCCTCAAGATCCGGAAGTGTATGGGACGTTTACGCCTGCGTTGCCCCGTCTTCATGTCATTTCTTCCATTACCCAATCGTCTGAAGTCATATGTCCTTTACAAAGAATACGACCTTTATGAACAAGGAATTTTCACAGGAACCTGGTAATCAAACTATTCTGGATGAAAAGGTACAGATCTGCAGATGTCTTTCTTAAAATTTGACTTGTATTTCTCACTTTACCTGGCGACTAAAATCTCAATGCAGTCTAGGTTCTTCAGAGAGTCACTCTGAACACAGCCTCTCAATAGATGGCTAGCATTCTGAAAGGCAGGTTTATAAAAATTATACCCAACGTAAAAATTTCAATTAACTAAGATTATCAGTTCTAATGCTATATTGATCTTACATTAAATGTATGAATTCATGTTTTTATATGCCCAAAATAATAAACGCTACCTGACAATTCAAGATAATTCTTAATAGTAATACTTTTTATAGAGAAATATATATATAAAATGCCTTAGTGACTATAGTGAATAAAGTACTGATCCAAGTACATGACCCTAGAAATTAGCTGTTCCTGTACAGAAGTCCCAAGACCAGCTTAGTGTCTGTTTATGTGTAGAGTGCAGTACCGAGGTAATTCAGCTGAAAGAGAGGCTTCAATTGCAGTTTCATCACTAATGGGATACATGAATTCCTTCTTCCCACAAAACCCTGGCTAAGCATTACCATTTATTGGTTCATATGATCACTGGAATAAAAAAAGTGTTTTCAAATGGATGATGGTTTATGATTTCTACACTGAGCCCAGTCCAGCAGACAGAGAGGAGTGGCTCACTGGTAGAAGCAGTTATAGATATTAGTTTACAATTTGTTTCTATATATTCTGTGTTGCATTTAAATACAGGTTTCTGAATGTGGAAGTGAGGAAAGAAACTGAGAAGACATTCATTCAGCCACACCTGTATACCGTCATATGGCACATCAACACAGAGAACGGAGGGGCAGCATTATGGCCACAGGCCCAGTCAGTTATAGCTTGACGTTTATGTGTTCAGTCTTAGCATACTTTTTTTTTCTTTTTTTGCATAATACGGTCCTTCTTATGGAAACTGAAGCTGTATGATTTCTTTCTGATGTAGGGATTCATGGCTATATAGACTGTTTCAGTAAGTACAGACTTAAAATTACTTTTATAATATAGTTTTCACATAGAAAATTTGTAAAACTAGCTGGCATGAATAGTTTTTTATTTTTTTTTAATCAAAGTGTGGTGTCTGTTTATAAATGAGTGCTAGATTATATGTATGTTCATATACAAATATGTTTAAGATATACATGCACCTAGATAAATTATATAATTCTAAAGTTAATTTCATCTATTCCCTGGACCTCCTACGAATGTACACATTTCATAAAATTCAAAACAAATTAAAACAGAAACTGCCAGTAGAACAGAACTTAGTAAATGTTATAGGGAACCACAGAGAGCACAGCAGATGTATATTTATTAGTATTACAACTACAGGCCCAACCCACGTAAGCTGGCATACACAATAACCTGGTCCTTTAAACTATAGGAATTCCTTTGACTAGGACCAAGCACAGCAAGTATACACTGTAACATGTCTAGGGTAATTACTGAAAAGTCCCTTAATTTTTCTAAAAGTCACTAGATATGAATTAGTACTATTTCCTCATGAGTGACATTCCCTCCCCACATTTTAGTTGTTATGGGATTGCAATAGAGTTAGATGTGTAATGGTATCATAAAAGATTAAGAAAATGTCCATTTGTTTTATAAGCATCATTTGAAATTACTCGGAGCAATAAAATTCAGAGTATATACCAGATATTTCATACAAAAAAGACTATAAAAAATCATGGACTTTATTATACATTAAAAATCTCCTAACAGCATATTTCCTGAAGCCTTATCAGGAATACTTATTTTGACATAATGAAAAAATAAGTTTTCCACTCCACATGTATACCACCATTACGTAAAGTCAGGTTCTTCAAATTTAATTCTAAAGAGAAATGTAGCATAATTTGTAATTGCATATACATGATTAATAGTATCAGTGAAATAAGAATTAACCAATTCACTTACATTACAAAATCACCAAATATACAAAGCGGTTTTGCACATTAGTTATAACTTACTCCCCGGTTCTCATATTAACCTAAGTAAATTACATATGAGTACAGCCACAAGAGATTAGTTAAAAAGTATAATATAGTTCCAGTTTCAATTTTCTATGTATTATTAATTACTATGGAAGGAAAAAAAAAAATCTCATGAACGAAGAGTAAGCCAAACTTGCTAAAAATAAAGTCAAAGACTTGCTTGCTACAATCCGTGTGTTTGAATATTTAAAGTACAGTTTGAATGCTTGGGACACTGTTATCAAAGTCAATGTTAATATTTTCATTTTATTAATTTGGGTGACAGATTTTGCAAACCATAGGCTCTTAGACTGTCAGCATGTATGAGGATTCAACTCAAATACTTGCAGTTCCTATATATAACTCAAAAGGAACTCAGATGCCTTTACTATACATGATCACATGTGACATAGAATGGTATGAACACCCTAATATCCTTTTCTCAAGCATAAAAGTAACATAAATTTATAACCTCTATACTGTGGAATCTGAGAATTCTTTTGAAATTAAACACAAGGAAATTGAAATTAAACACGTGACTATAATCATTATAGTCATGGCAAAAACTAGACTGGGGACTATGTTCAAGATAACAGTTTCGGTTCCTTGTTAGCAAGTTTTCTCAATTTTACAAGGGGGAAGGAATAATTAGTTTGCTATCTATTGACTTCATTACCATAGTTATAAAAGTACTGTTGACACAGGGAGCAGAGTGCTTCGCAGTATTAGGTAGACTTAATTTCTTTCCTTCTAAAGAATCCGTTTTGTTAATGTCTAAAAACCATTAAATGCAAGTTTGAATCTGAGAAAGATATCCCAAAATCTAATGCCGTTACCACCAGAGCATCCAAAAGCTTGAAGGGATTTCAAAGGGGAAGAAAGATCAGCTTGAATGTTATGCAGAAATCCATGGGGAGCCTTCTTTAAACAAAACATAGAATTTATTAAAGTTGATGCTTAAGTATCTGCCATAATGGACATAGTTCGCATGGTTCTACAGTAACGAAACAGAAGCTGAGTCACCTAACATTGCTAAGCCCACACATGACTTCTGATTGGCACTGGAATGCGCTCTGGTCTGACCTATGTGCACGAGCGTGTTGTTGTAGAAATTCCTAACAAGATATGACTTAAGAAAAGCCACAGGTTTATCCAGCATCCCTAAGTCTCAGTACCTTTACCTTTCATCTACATTTTGACCGCTTTGCTACCATGCAAAGCACCAGCCTGGTTCACACTGTCTCCTAATGCTGACCACCTTCCTTGCGTGGTGGCTGACAAGTTACACCTGAACTAAGTGAGGTGGCGACCTTGTAGTATAAACAAAAGACTTACTGAGACAAAAAGCTTACTAATCCTCAAAATGGTCTTAAAAGCAGGATATGCCATGGCTAACCGAATGCTGATCACAGAAGAAATTTCAATTTCTACAAAAAGGAATGATGCACAGACTACTGTGAAAGCATTCCCTTTAGCAAGGACAAAATAAACTCTTTTCAAAAAGTATTCCATAAATTTCTACTTTTTACTGTATGTTTTGGTAACATAAGGCTTCAAAATAATGATTATTAAGTAATCATTATTCCCATTTGGTACATGGCTAAAAAAACACCACAATCCTATATATAATTATCTATTCCATTCCTAGAGAAAACAGTGTATATACATTGTAAAACAGCTGAGAACTATATGCCATTTCTAAATCAGAACTAAGAAGAAAAAACTATATGTCAAATAACAAAATGCTTTTTTCCTTGTAAAATTAGTGGCTAATCTTTTGAAAATTTTAAATATATGACTATGTAAAATATTTTATTCAATATATTTAACGTGGCTATATGTACTTTTACATGTGAAACACAGGAATATAATTTCTATCAGCAATGTTAAAAATCCAAGTTAAAAAAAAAATCAAGTTCTGTCATAGAGTTAGGCAGTAGAGAAGTGTCATTTTAACCTTGGCACCAGGTTAAAATCCTTCCTGGGTTGACTCTCCTCAACCAAGCACTCAATTGCTTTTCAGGCTTTCATGGAATTAGACCTTTTACTATACTCATTTAAAGAGGATAAGTATTTACAATAATTAGTGCAAATTATTCTCTGCTCACATATTATTTGCCTACACGGATATAAAGTGGTGATCAGCATTTTATAAAAACATGGAATTATGAAAATACTGTGAGTATCAGTCTGAAATTTAAAAGATTACATTTTTAAACTAAATTCTAGGAATTTTTACTTTAAGCAGGAAACATAATTGCTATAGAACTTCTTTCTAAATGTCCCTTGATTTTCAATAAAAATTATTTCACACAATGCAGAAAATACAATGTATTTATCCTGTAACAATCTTTACGTGTTAAATCCTAATCTAAAACTTATTTGAACAACAACAAAAAAAATTCCCTTTTACTAAATTCCAAAATCTTATTTTAACCATTACTGCTCTGCAGCAATAATTCAAGTCCCAACCTGAGAACTGAGAATGTGATAATAAATGCCAAGGGCTGTAGCAATCTTGAAATGAAGACACTTAAGCTTCTTTCCCACTGGCATCAGCTGTACATCAGAGAAATGCAAGCAATCCAAGAAAACGCCCTGAAATCTACAGTACCACCTGCCACAATGTGAAACTTTAAGTCTAAAACCTCTATTTTGTAAAAGTCCTATTGCACATTTAACATTGTTAAAATATTGGCAAACTTGAAAATTTTTCTATGTAAGGATTTTAAACCTATTCAGTCAAAAGCTTCCTCACTGCCAGCAAAATGTTCCTAATGAAAGAGAGGGAGCATATCCATGAATATCTGAAGCTGAAGAATAAATGATTTCTTATGGTCATAGCCAATTACAATGCAAGGTAATAAGTTCACAATTGGGAGGAAGAAAAGGCTTAAGCAACTGTAATCCCTCAGCAATCTACTTCAGGGATATGAACAGGTTTCTTTGAGACATGTGGAATTTAAAGTTACTGCATAGTATATTATTTCTAAGGGAAAAAAAAAAGAATCAATGCAAACCTAAGTTATCAAGGTCAATATTAGTTTAAAAAATGAAGTTAAACAAGCAAATACAAATTTTAGTCTCCTTGATAGTTCAACATTGTTGTTACCTTGTGCCATTTTACCACAGAAATTGTCAACAAATTCCAAGGGGGGAGAAATATCAACCAAAAAGCAAGGATAAGTTTATGCTTCTGACTCTCTCTTCTTTCCTTCTTCTCCCAAATCACTTTCTTCTGACTGGCTACTGCTAAGGACAACAAACTGCCCCTCGCTACTGGCTTGGTTTGGTCTACTGGAAGCAGCTATCAACCGACTTTGTTCTTCTAAGTCCTATTGGAAAAGACAGAAAAGAAACTGAGTTAATTTATATGCAATCAAATGGAAAACTAAGCATTACATACTTGAGAGTAACTTCCATACGTCTGTCATAAATATGTATGCATAATTCTGGCAACTCACTGAAAACAAAGACTACACAAACCAATGTTAACACCGAAGTATATTTTGACACTGTTCTAGAAATCCTATCAAAGTCAACATTTCATCATCTGCATTTTTACGGTTAACAACTTACATTCAGGCCATTATTAGCTCTCACTATAAACTAGAGAAAGTATATACAGACATACCTACTTAACTACCACTGATGAAAGCCATACATATCTCCTCTCAAAAGACCTGTTTTGAGGGGACAACCTTCCAGCCTTCACTGGAATATTAGTTTGTTTGCTAAATAGCAAGTCACACTAGAAGAGGGCGACAGAGGATGAGATGGTTGGATGGCATCACTGACTTAATGGACATGAATTTGAGCAAACTCCGGGAGATAGTGAAGGACAGGAAAACCAGGCACGCTGCAGTCTGTGAGGCTGCAGAGTGGGACATGACTTAGCGACTGAACAACAAGTCACACTACATGTCAATGTAACTATAATGTAAACACTGTATCAGAAGACAGATGTCAGGAATTCCCTGGTGGTCCAGTGGTTGGGATTCTGCGCTCTCACAGCTGAGGGCCCGGGTTCATTCATGGGGGGGGAGACTAAGATCCCACAAGCCGAGCAGTGAAGCCAAGAAGACAAATGTCATCCTTTTCCGCTATGCTGTGAATCATCTGTTTATGAGGTAGCTAAGCGAATGGAAATGGAACCTTCACTTGAAAATTCCAATATGAAAGTCACAGTGCTGAATTAAGGAAACTCTGTGTAAACATCATATCTGGTCAGAGAAGATCGAGACATTAGGACTGCATACCTTCTCAATTTGTTTTTGTTTACTGAGTTCTTTCTGTTGCTTCTCTTTTACTCTCTCTATTTCTTTTTGTTTTTCTGATGCCCTGCGATCCTGAGGAATAGATGAATACAACTGATGAATTAAATATGAAATAACTACCTTTTCAATTAATATTACCTTTGTAACCTTTTCAAATTATTATTTGCATTTATATGAGAAAGCACACCAAAAATTTACATCCTAATGTTAGCCATTTATCCAAATTCTAAATGCTATATATCAGCAATAGCATCTATTGTTAACTTTGTATAGCAAAATCATTTTTATTTACTTGTTAATATAAAAGCTCTTAGATTACTTGAGTTAATACTCTTGGATAATTAAGTATCTTAGATTCTTACCAGTTCTGCATGCAATGCTATCTGTTTTGCCAATCCAACAGAATCACAAATCTAAAGGGGGGAAAAGTAAGAAAAACTCAGACAGTTCATACATCAAGGTGATAATTTCAAGTATCCAAATGGCTGATGTAACTAGTTTCATAACTCATTATAATATACTTTTTCAAACAAAAGTTGATTTAAGAATGTTCCAGCCCCAAAACCAAGCCTCTGTGTATTTTCTTCAGTCTGTGAGCTTCTACCACTGGCTCTCACATCTTTCAAGTCCCTCACTTCTTGTTATCTCAGATTCACCACTAAGATGGTAAAGCTGCAAAGAACAAAGCAAGCAGCTACTGCTGCTATTCTAAGCTGGAGATATTTGGAAATGGCTGATTATGGGAATATTTTACATTCCCAAGACAAGTTAATGAAGCCAGAAGATTGCACCAGCTCTCAATGGCCAGGAAGACACAGGTCTGTGGAGTCAGATAGCCTAACCCATCAGCTCAGCTTTCTTCAAAACAATAGGCTTTGGTGAAGCAACTCAGCTGGACTAGACAAAGTTTGGGAGTTTTATCCAGAAATCTTAGTAAGAACTTTGACACATATTTTACAATAGAAACACATTTTGAAAAGCCACGTACCTTTTCACCCTCGTTGTTTGATTCAAATATGTAACAGACTGATGACAAGTTACTTTCACTTCTCCCTCCTGATGTCCGAAGAACAAATCCAAAAAGCCTCTTATTTTCCTGATGTGTAGCATACAGAACTACACTGGGTAATGGAAACTGCACAGAAAACATCAGAAGCAAACGTGAGATTTTTTTCAGATCATTGTACCAGCGCTTCTATATATGACAAATGCATGTACTTAGTTATTAAATAACATAAACAGAACATTAGAGTCAATCATTTTTCTTAACGGAATGGTAATCCAAGAACAAACAATCTCACATTTGGTTTGGATTGCCAGGAACGTTAAAAGGTTGTTGAATACTGAATTTATTAGTCATTAACACATTTTACAAAGTCAAATTCAGTAACAAATATGATCTCTGTTATTAAATGATTAAATAAGCACACACCTGCAGCTATTTCAAAATAGATAATTATAAAATAAACTCAACCATGTTGGCCTTTTAATTCCTTAATTTGTTAGTTTCTTTGTTAGTCACTCAGTCATGTCCAACTCTTTGTGACCCCATGGACTGTAGCCCACTAGGCTGCTCTGTCCATGGGATTTTCCAGGCAAGGATACTGGAGTGGGTTGCCAGTTCCTTCTCGGGGGATCTTTCTGACCAAGGGATCTTCCTGATCCAGGAATCAAACCAGGGTCTCCCGCACTGTAGGCAGATGCTTTACTATCTGAGCTACCTTCTTTAGTGTATGCTATATGCTCCCTAACTGATGGATAAATATGAATACTAAATATCACATCAGACTGCACTGATTCTTTCAACTACATGGGATGTTACAACTTTTTTTGGAGAGATGGCCATAAACTCAATTATAGCCACCTAAAAATCAATCATAATTCATGCTTCCATATCCAAATATTCAGTCAGGATTATCAGATGTGTAAGATGTGTATATGTACAAAGAGACTTAAAGCTTTAAACATGCAGAACTCACCGTGAGCCTTGTAACTTGTGTCTGTGGATCAATTAACCTATAATAATAAATAAAATTTAGGGAAAAAAATGTTAATTATGCTACAATTATATAAATATTTTTTCCCACAGTTTTTTGAGGGACAGGTTACTACTTACTTTAAACAATCACAAGTGACTAATAAATGTGATTCTGTCATACGAAAGATGTTATGGATGGCCCGGGCAGCTAAAATTTGGCGCATTGTTTCATAAACAACATCTGGATTGTCATCTGATTTCACCTCCATAGAACCAAGGAATCGGACAATAAACAACTGATGAAGAATAGACTCTACAACAAAACAAGGTACATTATGTAATTTTAAATCCCAAATTCTTTTCCTATGGAATTAAATACACTGCCCTCTTTAGGTTTTCCAGTGAAATATTCACTCTAGCTGAAGCACTCAGAAATAACTCCTAACTACAGTGTTCATGTTACAGAAAAAGTAAGATCTCAAATTCCAAGAGCAAAAGATTATGCTTCAGCAACTGGTGGTTCTGAGTTAAAAGAATTCCTTTTACTATTCTGACAGCTTTACTGTTAGTTTGAAATTATATCAAAGTAAATAAGTATGGGAAAAAGAAAAAAAAAAAATTATGCTCCAGAACCAGAAGAAAACAGCTGTTAGGAAGGTCAAAGGATAGCTTATACAATGAGAACCTGACTATGAGGTCGAAAGTATGAGATTCTATAATTTTGTGTGAATAACGAAATCTTAAGTCTGAGTAAGTTCTGTTGCTTTAAGTGCACTAGGAGTAAAAAGAAAAAACTGAAGGAAAGATACGGTTAAAACACACAGCAGAACAAATGTAAACAACAAATTCTTCTCTCAGTTTACTGCTCTGAGAATCTCTGAAATATAAGAACACTACACTTATTTTACCTTCAGTTTCAGACTTTGTACCTCCTCCAGATTCTCCAAATGGATTTGTACGCCTGAAAAGTATTTTAAAAAATTATGATCCAGTGGTCAGTCACCATGAGCCACAGGAAACCAATCTCAATCACTGAACCCAGAATTAAAAACTAAAAGTCAGAAAACCTTGTACACACATTTTTTTGAAGCTCAAAAATATCCCTTCTTGTTAAGGAACACTACTGATGACCAACTTACTTGTTACGAAGGCCCCTGCCCTCACACTAATCGGCTGAACTCAAAGTTGCTATATCTCAGAAAATGTAGACAGATAGGATGTTTAGCCACAAACATAAAAATCAACATTATAATAAACTATGTTGCAAAAGTTCCTGAATTTAAATAAACTAGGACAGAGAAATGGCTGATTTAGCTTCAACTTTAGTTATATGAGAAAAATGTAGGAATTTCCTTGGATTGTGGGGGAAAAAAAAAACAAAAAACCTTTTAGGTCCTCTAAGTATGTGACGCAAATTAACTACAATAATTTGAACATTTTCTAGAATTAGACCTGATTTCTCAAGGTACACGTGTAACAGAATGCAAGAAGAACCAACTAACCAGAGATGGAAGCAACTTCCTTCCTAAGTGTGCTTGGCTCATGACACACCCACAATAAAGGAAGAAAAGTACAATCCAAAGTAGGATTTATAAGCAAACAGAGAGCTAAGTGGTTCTAAGATAACACTGGCTTTCAGATAACATAAAATTGACCTCCCTAATATGTATCTGACCTATTATATCAAATGCTAAGTATTTTCCTATGATCAAATGTAAATTATTCTTTCTTTGCCTCACTCATGTATACCCAGTTACTACATTATCAACTTATTAAGTGTCCAACCTACTTAATAAACGATTTGCCTTAAGCCATATTTCCCTCATCCATAATCAAAGAAAAACTTTAATGACTTTGACAAGGATTTATCATTATATAAATAAAGATAATTCATTAATAATTCATAGCATGACAATGTCTTAGTACCTTGCTGGAGATTTCTTATTCTAACACAAGATAACATTTTCCAATAAACCTATGGCATATATATATTACTCTTATATATTAAAATATTGTCATGATATCAACTTTATTGTCACAGGACTGTCACCTTTCTTCTGTAATTTTAAGAGTAAATACCTTAGAAGTAGATCTGATAAACCATTCAGAATTAAATATTTCTAAAACTAAATTATCTGAACTCATTTAACTGAAGCAAAAACAGAGAAAAGCCTTCATGATTCCTCTTCAACTATCAAAATTCTGTTAGGTAATTACAGAAAGAAAAACATAGCTGATGCACAAGATATGTGAGAGATGGCTCTCAACTGTAGAACTGGACTCATAAGCCTTACAGCTTTACAGACCTATCACTCACCTGCCTCCCTGGCCAGAGGCTTTTGCCTGGCCAGACTGATCTTCACACACAGGAGAAATGATGTCAAACTGTATAGGGGTATCTGGGGCAACAAGAGAATCTAGAGAGAGGGCAGCCAAATTTGTGGACTCAGATCCTAAGGATCCTGAACTGCTGGTTCGAGCTGTGGGTGGCCGAGATTGTCTAAGCAGAGAAGAAAACAAGAAGGCATTGCATTTAGTTTTTTCTTGCAAATTAAACACTGAAACCATGAGAAAAAATATATAATTTTATAAAGTGATAAGAAGAACAAATTTTAATAAATACAACCCCAAATCACAGCTACTTTATCAAAAGATTTCTTTCGAATTACTAAATTCAGAAACATAAATCACTTTAACCTAGGGATAAACACTAAGGAAATTTGGAATCCTTATTTATTTAGTGCTCTTGCTGGTGAATTCACCAATTTGAAAGTACATTTTCTAGAACTATTCTGTACTAATGTAACTAGCACTGCTAAAATCCAAGTGTTTGCTAACACTTTCAATAGCCCATATAGTTCTTTAAATAACCTATAGTCTGGTAACTCACCCTGCCGGCCTCAGGCTCTCATGCCTCTGCTGGAAAGACGGGGAAGGAGTGACAGCTTCCAAAGCTGACTGATTTACTCGTGCAGCAATTTCCTATTTTTTAAAAAAAGGACTAATTAGTAAAGCAAGAAAACCAACAGTTTAAATATAACTCTGAATTCTCAGAGTAGTCTTGAGTTATACTTAAATTGTAAACTTAAATTGTACTTCTGTAAAAGTTACTAAAGTAGTTCCACATTTTCTAGCCTTAGTATTAAGATATATAATTAACTTCACAACATTATAACTTAAGTTTCCTCTTACTTCCTATAAATCTAAGGGAAAAACTTGATTTTTTCCTACTAATATACATAATAGGAAATATTGTTTTTTCTTTAAATTTTTAACTCCCAGATTTTTTAGATTAAGGTTTGTATTGCTAGCACCTAGTACAGTGCCTAGCATATGTGCACTCAAACTTGCTAAGTATAGAAATTTAAAAAGTAAGAAATAATCACAAAATATTAAGTATATGACTATGATGCTGAAATTTACATAATTTTACAGAATGTATTTATGCTCAGAAATATCTGTGTATTTACTGATAAAGTTAATATGGATATTTTCAGGCCAGTTTTGAAAAAAGTTTCCATAAAAATATTTTAAAACTTATTAAATAATTTAAAACTTATTTAAAACACGAGCTAAATAAAACAGTATGTACACTAGAAAAAACAATCACAAAACATTTTTGTACTTCTGTGTCTTATAGTTAGGCAAAAATATGAAGACACTATCGCAAAGTGATTAAATATTTCTTCTCTCATTAATATAAATAATTCTGGATAATCTCAAAAATATTAAAACTTTGACTTCTGATAAAAGTACAGTAAGTCTGAATTATTCAAATCCAAACTCTGTATTCGCTTTATATTCCCTAGATATTAACAAGTCATCTAATCTGTATTTTAATTTTTTGTTGTTTCCAAGGGACATAACAGAAAGAAAAATCTAGATTGGCAGGAGATCAAGTTAGTGAAAGCAAAAGACCCCACTACAGTTAGCACTGATTTTTTTAAATTCATAAGATCATTATAAAGCATTCAGGAGCAAGTTAAAAGATCACAGAACTTGAGAAAATGCAGGAAAAGCCATATAAGCCACTGAATTACTAAATTTTGCCAGATCTGGATACCATAAAATAAAAATATTACCTCTGGGTTTTCACTTAAATATATTTGTTTAGATATGTTATTTATTGTACAGATCCACTGCAAGAGGAAAAAATAGAAAAATATGATTAGTATTTTTTTCTATAGTGCTTCCCTTCTAAAAGAGAGTATTCAATATTTAACTAACATAGAAGTTTCAGTAGAAGTAACATATAATCTTTCTTATAAGATACCTTCCTATATACAAAAGCATATATATGTATAATATTTGAAGGTATAACAGAACACTGAAGAGATTTGTTATTTTTAAATCCCACATTTATTTCATTAAAAATATAGCCATCATATTAAATTATAATTTAATAGTCTGTATTTATCTTTTTTAATATCACATCCTCCTCTAATCCCAACCAAATAAAACAGTCTGGACTCAGATATCATGATTAATACCAATGCAAAAAAAGTTAAGAGCTAAATATATTCCTTGTGAATGTATTTTACATATTTCCCTTTCAGGTTTATAAATAACACAGAAAACACTCATTGCCCCACATCCTCTGCTTCACTCTCAAGGATTCTGGTGCCTGAGGAGCCTCATAAAACTAACCTAATATTTATTATGTTTGGTAAAAACCCTGCAAAGAGCAGACGTATATCTGTATTCCTCAGAGACCAAAAGCAGGTTTTAATACCTACTCTTTTCTATAAGAAGTAAATAAAAGTTGATCTCTACATAATTTCCAACATTGTCTTCTACCAAGACAATTATATAATAGCAGATAAAATGGCTCAGAATCAACTTAAGAGTATATTTTCACTGAAGATTGCTCAAGACAGGTTTTCACCTGTCAGTTCTTAGTAGTAACTCACCTTCCATATTTGGTGTACTACAAGTAAAAGTGGGGCCAAAAACAAGAGAGTCATGAGGAAGAATAAACACTCCCACATTTCTGTTTTTCTTTCTTTCATTTCCCCAAGGCTTTAAACTTTAGTTGCTTACTGCCATGCTACGTCTGCTGCTACTATGTTCTTAATGCAGCAAATACTGTCTCAGAGGGTTGGTAAGAGAAGGGAATAAACTAAACTCTAGCCTCATGATACTAACAGCCTGCCAGAAAGCAGCAGTCACAAGGCTATTTCTGAATCTGAGCTTCTAAAAGGACAGCAAGCAGTGATCTCTAAGCTCTCTACTTATAGGTCCACTTATAAAATTCCATGTGAAACTTAAGAATGTTGCTTGAGGGACAATTGACTTTTATGAAAAAATTAACCATGATTTCCCAAATATCTAAAATGAACACATCAATATATCTTATCATCGGAAAAAGAGCTTAAGGTGATGATAAAGAAATTAAATATGAATAGATAAAATTTTACCTCTTCATGGTCTTTTTTACTCTCTGCTTGCAAAATTGAAGACCTGAAAAAAAAAAAAAACCCAAAAGTCTGACATTCAACTTTTTTCTAAAGTACTTTTAACATGAATGAGAAATGTTTACCTTTAAAGATACACATAAAACCAATCAGTATCAAAAAACAAAACACAACAGAAAACATGTAACGAAGGAGACTAACTACCAGAGGTATCAGGACTTAGATTTTAACAACTCTTCACTTGGTCTGTCTCTGCCAAGAGGTACCAAAAAAGAAATGTGCTGGTTTTCAGAAGGCAGGCTATGGAAAAGGGACACTGACACTAAGACAATGCATTTTAACTTTCTGACACTCACCGCATGTATTTCAAATATAAATCAGTGGTCTTAATAGAAAACACTAATTTTACTTCATTATTTACTATTTTTCCTTGAATATTTTTAAGTAAAACTTTTCAATATATTAATCACTAACATAAGGAGATGTAGGTTTATATTTTCTTCTCTTTTTTTCGAGGATAACTGCTTTACAATATTGTGTTGGCCTCCGCCATTTATCAACATGAATCAGCCTCAGATATACATATGTCCCCTCCCTCCTGTACCTCCCTCCCATCTTCCACCACCCCATCCCATCCCTCTAGATTATCACAGAGCACTGGGTTGAGCTCCCTGTGTCACAAATTCCTACCGGCTATCTATTTTACATATGGTAATGTATATGTTATTTAACTTATATGCAGAGTACATCATGAGAAACGCTGGACTGGAGGAAGCACCAGCTAGGATCAAGATTGCTGGGAGAAATATCAATAACCTCAGATATGCAGATGACACCACCCTTATGGCAGAAAGTGAAGAAGAACTAAAGAGCCTCTTGATGAAAGTGAAAGAGGAGAGTGAAAAGTTGGCTTAAAGTTCAACATTCAGAAAACTAAGATCATGGCATCTGGTCCCATCACTTCATGGCAAATAGATGGGAAACAGTGGCTGACTTTATTTTTCTGGGCTCCAAAATCACTGCAGATGGTGAGTGCAGCCATGAAATTAAAAGACACTTGCTCCTTGGAAGTAAAGTTATGACCAACCTAGACAGCATATTCAAAGCAGAGACATTACTTTGCCAACAAAGGTCCATCTAGTCAAGGCTATGGTTTTTCCAGTAGTCATGTATGGTTGTGACAGTTGGACTATAAAGAAAGCTGAGTGCCGAAGAACTGATGCTTTTGAACTGTGGTATTGGAGAAGATTCTTGAGAATCCCTTGGACTGCAAGGAGGTCCAACCAGTCCCATCCTAAAGGAGATCAGTCCTGGGTATTCATTGGAAGGACTGATGTTGAAGCTGAAACTACAATACTTTGGCCACCTGATGCGAAGAGCTGACTCATTTGAAAAGACCCTGATGCTGGGAAAGATTGAGGGCAGGAGGAGAAGGGGACAACAGAGAATGAGATGGCTGGATGGCATCACCAACACAATGGACATGGGTTTGGGTGAACTCCAGGAGGTGGTGATGGACAGGGAGGCCTGGCGTGCTGCAGTTCATGGGGTTGCAAAGAGTCGGACACAACTGAGCAACTGAACTGAACTGAACTGAATGTATGTTTCCACGCTATTCTCGCAATTGATGCCACCCTCTCCTTCCTCCACTGTGCCCACAAGTCTGTTCTCTATGTTGCGTTGCCATTGCTGCCCTGCAGGTTCACCAGTACCATCTTTCTATATTCCACATGCGTGCATTAATATACAATATTTGTCTTTCACTTTCTGGCTTACCTCACTCTGTATTATAGGTGCTAGGTTCATCTATAGAGGTTAATATTTTAAGAGTTAGGAAAAAAAATTGTTTTTGCTAATTTTGTATCACACTGGGAATATGAAATGGAAAATCATGTTAAGCATTAGCAGAAAACTGAAAATATAAAAATGTAAATACATCCAGTAACATTAACAGTTTGGTAATTTGGACAAATGAACACAGGGACTCCCAACATCTGGTGTCATAAGTGGCACACAGTAATTGACATCCATTACATATTTACAGAAGGACTATGAAATAAACATTCAGTATTTTCTTAACTATTTAAAAAATGTACTTAGAATAAAATATAAAAACTGTAAGGCAATAGCCAAAAAGTTAATTGTTGCTTCTGGTTAGTGAGGTTATAACTGTTTTTCATACTCCCTTTTATATTTTTTCTGTGCTTCTCAAAAATTTGTTTTTAAAGCTATTTTATGGAATTTTTGTTTAATGCAAAGGTAATAGAAATTTTTAACATGGCATATAAATATTAATGGCCTAAATAACTAATATGATCAGAAATATATGATTAATATTTAAAAATATTACTGTTAGCACCTACTACACACTGGGCACATTACATATGTTAGATTTCTAGTCTTCATAGCAATTTATAAAATAGAAATGAAGACCCTCCCTCCCCTCATTTTACAAGTAGAAAAATGAAGCTTAGAGAGGTTAGGTAACTTGTCTAAGACTATAAAGTAGCTGGTGGATCCAGAATTCAAACTTTCTGACCCCATGCTGAAACTCTTTATACTAACTTGTGCTGCCTTTCCGACACCATGCTGGACTTTCAGTGACCAATCTCTTAACATGAAATCACACGTCTTTACCACATAAACTTGCTTTGACAGCCTCAAAATATTAAGACATCATTTATGCAAATCAAAATGGAAAATTCAACTAATTTCTACAAAATTAAAATGAAAATTATCCTGATACATAATCATTCTAAAAGATCTACACAATGTCCAAATGCAAAGGAATTACCCTACATTTCAGTAGTTTAAGATATGACAGTTTTTTTTAAATAGTAGAGAAACATACTAACTTTTTGCCGTCGAAAGAAGTGATCTGAAAACAGTACCGCCTGTCTTCACAGTCCACAGCCATGACTGAGCAGTTGTCTATGTCCATGGCCAGGCCTCCTGCTACGTCGCCACGGGCCTGACTCATCAGGTTTCCACCCTGCGTGAAGTAAAACTGTCTGTCCCAGGTAGATGACACCAAGCCTGTTTTACTAAATGAAGAAAGTACATTTATTCTTTAATAACAAGCCAGGTAAAACGGCATGAAGGTGCCTAAAAAACATAAACATCAGTTTTTCAGTCATAAATTCACATATGCTGACCCCCTTGCATGAGTGTGCATGTATACATTTCCAAAACAAGACTGGAAATGATCAAATTATAGCTATTATAATGATGCTCCATAAAATACAATCCAACATTCAAGGGAATAAATTCAAAACAAAACTTATTTTACTTTGAGGGTTAACTTGCTTTATGCTTTCTTCAGGTAAAAACTAACATTTGACTTGATGGTGCGATTACATATATTTTAAATTATGATAATGATTATCATAACATTTACTTGTTATGCCATTTATTTAAACTCTAATTGGTTTCCCTGTTTAAAATAATTCTAAATCATTTGATAAAAATCTAAATAGAATTTTACTTTTGAAAATTACTCATGTACCTCATCAGTCAAAAAGTTGACATAAATACTAATTGTGGTATTAGTAGAAAGATTCTATATTTAGTAAAATAAAAACAATTTGGAGCTATCAATTATATATTATATTGACTTGCTATTGCCTTAACTGATACACAATATATGAAAATAACAATCGTTTTCTTACTTCCTAGCGTTAAGGTATCCCGCCTTCCGGGTTAGGTTTCGATGAACAGGAAACTTTGTGGGATCCGGGTCAGGCACATATAAGGGGTCACTGGCCACTTCCAAGTCCTCTATTGTCTGCTGCATGGTCTCTACATCACTGTCCATTTCCCTGCGAACACTAACAGAGAGAAGAGGTTATTTACCACCAACCAGAACAAAGAACACCTCGCCAGTCTCATTTATCTGTATATTTGTTCTGTATGTTTTCCTAAGGAACAGCAGTAGCATGCTATAAAGCAGCTTTACGTTTTGAAACTTTAGATACTTTGAAACCAATACCAAATTCCAAAGCTAATGAATCCACACCGAATGACTCACTTTGGAGGAATTTTCAAACTGCTCTGTCCTGTGCCTTTAAACAGTAATCATTTTCATCTCTCTCCATATCACAGTTTAACCACATGACTGCTCGGATTTTGAAGCTGATTAGAACTGCTTTTTCTCTCTCTAGATTTATTTAATAATCTCCCATCCATACTCTACAATTCAGATAATTGTGAAGATAATTCACTTATGGATAATCACTATTAGGTGCCTATTATATTCAGACACAAAACCTAGTTTCAAATCAATAAAAATACCATCTGATTTGACACTGTTATGAAATTCAGAGTCCAAATGCTGTGGAAGAGATGGTGAGAAAACCAAGAAACATCCACAAGCCACTCAAGAAACACTCCCATGGCAGGGAAAACAGCCCATCTGAAATTAAGTGCTAACTATTTTTAGATTATGGTATTTAGCTGTTAGCTTATTCTCATAACTTCATTTTCAGTTTTAAGGAAGAAAATACTTACTTCTGTACACTTGTTCCAATATTAGTTAAGAATTCTTCCAGTTGGTCATTGAGATTTTCAGAACCCATCTTAAAGAAACTTATCTGGGGCAAGAGGGTGTGGGAGTGGGAGGGTCAACAGAAACACACACACACAAACAAAATACTTAGAGTGAATCGTATACACAATTGCCAAGATACATAGTTAAGTAAAAAGGGTTATTCCCATTTGTGTAAAAACAGGTTGTAGTTTACAGTGATTTTTACTGAGCAGAGTCACTGAAGAGACTACATTTAAATTTCACCATGCATCCTCTTATACAGTAACACATACATATGGTTAAGTAAGTTTTTAAAATTAGAAAAGGTATTTTCAAACATTTCAAGTAAGTCACACAGATAAACTATTTCATGTTTACTACAAAGATAAGTAAGTTTTATATCAGAGGAATAATAAGCACTCATTTTCAAAAGAATATTCAAATTTCATAAACTCTTCCTTTTAGAGCACTGCCATTTTGTTTATGTTACTCAAACTTAATTTTCTAGCCTCCTTCCTGATGTACCACTCTGGGAATACTTTGGAGTTTATCCAGTTTAACTCAGGAGGTATGCAAGGAACATGGGACAAACTCAAGCATGTCCATTCTCTTTCAGATTTTTTATAAAACAAGAGTGATTGGAAGCTTGAGTAATAGGAGTAGCTCCGGAGTGCTTTAGCTTCCTGTTCGCTGTCCTCAGCTGAGATGAACAAGGTCTAAATCCAAGGTAAGTGTGTTTAATTTACCCTAAAATATCTGAAATCTTCATCTGCAAGGAAAACCCTTCTAACTTCCTTAAGATAGCACACTGACGACATTTTAAAAAATGCTTTAAAAACAGACAAAAATGAGTATTTGACCTTAGTTTGTAATATCTTTACATTTAACATAAAAATCTAACTTAAAAGAAAGTTCTCAGGACAGTTACAAACCAAAACACAGTACAGTATTCACCTGAGCTTGCATATATCCCAGAAGAGGTTCTAACAATGCTATTTTCTTTTTGTACTGAAGAGTATTTAACGCACAAAAATAATGCATCATGGTCTGGTGTTGTTTTTTTCTCGAAGTGTAGACATCTTCTGTTACTTCATACTTCACCTTTGAGTGAAAAGATTAAAAATCCAATTATTTATTTGATTTTAAGTTACCTTTAGTGGTGGCCAACGGGAAGAGACGATCCAAGGAAAAAAGTGCATTGCCAGCAATTGTACATAGCTTTCTTATTTTCTGAGATAAAAATCCTGCAGAATATTGGATAAGATAGTTTCCCTGTTTTACTATCAACCACTTTCTTTTTAAAATGCACATTAAAAGCAGAATTCTGCAAATAACTGAGAATGGTATAGTGACTGAACTAAAGCCTGGAGGAAAAGCAAACAGTCTGGGTTTAGCTTAGCCATTAATCTTTGACTTTTCTGAGTTCACAGCATACCATTCTCCTCCTGGTTCTCTGGTTCTCCCCCTACTGTGCCTCTTTTCTTATATTTGTTTTCCTTCACCCACACTTAAACCATGTCCCTTGTTGTACTCAGATGACAAATACTCATGGAGCACCTGTTACATAATATATTCTGTCTCTTCTCTTTTCCTGCTTTCCTTAGAATACCAAATCAAGTACCAAGAATATTCCAGTACACCAATGACTCCTCAGCTGATATCTCCTCCCCTTCGTTCTCTCAGTTGTCAATGGAAGCAGATCTCCAGGGGGGTTCTTTAGTCGTGTGTGTGTGCTGAAAATGTACACAGCTGAAGACAGTATGCTCCCTATAAGACTTGCTCCTCTACTTGGCTCTCTCAATTTCTCCTGGATCCATCCCATCATCCAAGAATTTTACGACTCATTTTTTGTTCCTCCTCCTACCAGAAGTCTTGTCAATTCTACTTACGAAGTATCTCCGGCAAGTATTCCTTCCTCTCCTCTTCAATAGCAACCTCATCTGAGGCTCTTCTAATATCTTTGCAAACTATTCCAGTACCTTTTCATTGGATTCCCTCTAGCTTTGTCCCCTTCATATTTCCATTACTAATTTTTAATTCTGTTAACACAACTGTATGTTGTTACTCATTCGCTTAAAATCCTTCGGTGGCTGCCTACTCTCGATAACACGTATTTCAGTCATTAGCATAGTAACCTGGCCGCAAACTACTACTTTCTTCCTGTTTAGTCATATCTCCTCCCAATACATCCTGTGCTCCAGATGTACTGAAATGATTACCTTTCTATTATCATAATTATTGCAAGAAATAATAATAATTGCTAAAAGTCAGGTAATCTGTATGCATTCTCTTTCATCTTCACCACTACTGAGTTTTTGGAGAGGGAAATTAACTAACCAGTGTATGACCTCAGGCAAACAAGCCACAGAGCTGAGATCAGTCCCCAAGCAGTGTGACTCCAGAGCCAGCGCGCTTAACTTTTACACTCTCCAGACTCTACCATGTGCTTCTGCAGAGGCTGTTTTTCTACCAGAAACGCCCTCTCCCCTAACCCCAAACCACTGATATCTGCTCATCTTCAGTGCAAATGGCACCGCCTAAAAGCATAACCTTTCCCAGCTTACCAGTCAAAAGATATGCTGCCCTGTCTGTGCTCTCCCAGTATTTTGTTAAGGCTTCTTTACTGCACTTAACTCCGTGTTGATCCCGTATTCTGGCAGCTGCTCTAGCCGCATGCCTTCATACAGGAAGCCTTTAATAAATGTGGATTATCCACTCACTGAAGACAGAAGTGGAGCCTGTGCACACTGTTTCCCCATAGTCACCAATATGTAGTAAGTGCTCAACAAATTTTTCAAGTAAATTAGTGGAAATATTTTTTAAAAATTACCTATAACAGCCAGAGGCAATATAAAATAAAATGCATCCTCAGAGTCTTTAATTACTTGTGTCAAAATAACAAACGAATGTAGATCTTAAAATGTACATATTTTATTAATATCTGCACCAAATTGAGTAGTCAAAGAAAGCAAGCCTGTGTACTGATTGTGAGAGAACTACCCCCTTTCTGTGTCACAGTGGCTGCTACACTGTCAATCATACCCAACTGTGGATTCCCACAAGTGGTCACTGTGCCGCCACCAGCAGATGCAGGTGAGGCTGCAGGTACAATTCCCAGGCACACAGACTACCTCACTCACAAATACCTAGTGGAGGCCTACTCATCCATCCATCCATCCACACGGAACATACATATTCTCTGTAAAGGAGGAGGTCCTCATGGCAGAATTTCGTTCAGTTAAGTATGTAACAGTTCAACATTTCCACCACAGTATCTCAGAACACACTTCTGAATACATATATATAACAAAACAAATGCAGTGTGATCAAAATACAAAGAGAAAGGGGGTGATGTTACACCTGGGCATCAATTACACTTTTGGAATAGTTATGTTTACTTATTAAATTCTATCACCAGAAAAATATTTTGTTTAAAAAGACAACTATTAATTATCTGACAATTAACAGTTAACAGAAAGGCTCTAAAATAACTGCAGAAAAGAATAAGGGTAATACAGTACGAAGTTACTGCTGGCAACCATTTTTAAACCAGAAAAAGTAGACCATCTAATGAAACAGCTGTTAATTGTGATTTGTTATTGTTGTTTAGTTACTAAGTTTTGTCTAACTCTTTGTGACTCCATGGACTGTAGCCCACCAGGCTCCTCTGTCCATGCGATTTCCCAGGCAAGATAACAGAGTGGGTTGCCATTTCCTTCTCAGGGGATCTTTCTGAACCAGGGATTGAACCCACATCTCCTACACTGGCACACAGGTTCTTAACCACTGAGCCACCAGGGAAGCCCATTAAACCGTGATACTGAAGGAGTAATATGTACCAAACCTTGTCATTTTCTCTTTTTTTGGACAATCTGCTGTATCTGTTAATCGCAGCATCATGATCTGGAAAACAGAAATGACTATTAACAACAATGCAATAATACTCTGCAAAACTTCTAAGTGCTCTCTGTAATGGGTTTCACATGTGCATCCTTCAACAGATATACTGAAACAAATAAGAATTCTCTACTATGTGATCAATGAACCCTTTTATTCCTCACAGCCACACAGAAACACCCTAAAGTATGTTTCTATTTATTAAATTGGTAACAACATTTAATTTCAAAGAAACAGTAGTCTACTAAAAGTTTTTTTAAAGTAATTTTAGTATAAAAACAGCAAATACTCATTAAAGTAAATGTGAAATATAAAGGAAAATAAGGAAGGAAAAATATATACCACCTTCTCAGGTATCATGATGGTAACAAACCACAAGATTTAACTTCCTTTAAAATTTTTCTTCTAGGACTAGGACAAACAGTGCAACTTAAATAACAACAGATTTAAATAATATTCACTTAAGTTTTTAATTAGATTCATTTCTTTTCAATTATTACATAAAATCTAGCTACAGGTTTGTGTTGATAAAGAAATGCATCATTTGCATCATTGCAAGAAATAACTGTACAAAGTAATAAGAGCTTACCATTACTAGCAATCTGAAACACTTCCTTTAATGTCAATATTTCTGGAAAAGTTCAAGAATAATTTATGTTTAGCATATTTATGAACTACCTTAAATTATGTTTAGAAATTTAAGCTACAATTACAACTCCAAGTAATATTTCAAATTTCAACATTTAAAGTGAAAAAGTTACTGTTTCAACTAGCCCTAGGGAACATTTACTTTCATTAGCAACTGTTACACCCCCAGAAATTGTACTAGCCACAAATTGTAATGTAACAGAAAAATAAAAATTTTAAAACTACTGCAAATTCTCAAATATACAAATATCCTGATTTAGCACCAGAATCCAACTTACTGATCTTCTGATATTGACTCTAATAAATTCAAATGCTGAGTGAGAAACATTTTATTGACAAGATTTTGATATTCAGTTCCCTTAGACTGAGAAAAGAGGTCTGGTTTCTTGATCTTGGAAAAGATTATTCTTGAAGATTACCAAGACATTTTAATTCCATCTCTAAAATACATCGGTCTTTATTCCATGTATCATTAAATACTTTATCATCACTGATACATTAGCTCAACATTTTTATTCTATCTATGTACTGTGTAAGATAAGTCTATAAAGCTCTCATTTTATCAACTGATAATATGCAATGGGGGAAAACAAACCCACCACAAGCTACTGAGACATGAGGCGGTAGATGGGCCAGCCCCCATACCTCCATCACTCCAACCCACCCACACAGCTCATCTCCTATGCCAGTGTCCCAGCTGAGGCCTTGGTCATGCCTCACTGCACTCTCACAACTTCCGGGTCCATTCTCCTAGCATCAGATCCGTCATCCAAAAACAGTTAGAATAGGTCCACTTCTTAAAGACCTCCATTGTCTTCTCTTTACTTATAAGCTCAAGTCCAACATCTTTAGCATGATCTAATCTATTTCTAGGGGTATCTCCCACCATGCCTCAACACAGCCAACATTGCAGCCACACTGAATTTCTCAAAGCAAGCCATGTATTTCTACAACCCATAACTTTGTGCTTTCTGGTCCCTCTCATCAAACAATGACTCTCTTCTCTTGGCAAATTCTTCTTCATTGTTCAATGCTCCTGTCTCATCTGTGGTGAAGCCTTCCTGACACCCTCCTCTGAGCCAGCCTTCACTGCACCATGCTCATCCCAAATTACAAGAGACAGAGTACCGTAATTATGTTTACCTATCTGCTGCTCTGAGCTTTTTCAAGGGAAGTGGCATCTTACTCATATCAGTACTCCTCAGTATATAGCTTAACGTCTAGCAGGAGCCCCTATAAATGTTTAACAACTGAAGTAAAAGTGATACAGTCAGAAATGGTTAAGGTGTACAGTGGTACACATTTTATAAGCAGTGATCTTCTGACAGCTAATGAAAGTAAACATAAGCTTAGTTCAATACCTTTCAGATCTCTTTCTTTAAACTGGGTAATGGGGAACATCATGGCATCAGCAAGCTGTGTTGAAAGTACCGCATGACAAGAGCTAAGCTGGTAAAAGAAAGATCAAAAAACCCAAATAACTAAAAACAGACAATCAACCAGCATTATGGAAATTACAAAAAATCTAGTAAGAAGGTGTTGATACAGGGACTTCTATGGCATCCAGCAGTTTAGAGTCTGCACTTCTACTACAGGGGTCGCAGGTTTGATACCTGGTTGGGGAACTAAGATCCCACTTGCTCTGTAGTAGAAGTGTAGTTTAAAAAAAAAAAAAAAAGATGTTGATAACATTTACATAAGGGAACACTAACATCACATAATTTCCTTTTTGTCATCACATAATTTTTTGACAGTCAAAAATGTTCCCTTTAAAACTCTCAGAAGAAAACATGTGATAATCTTGGATTTAGCAACGGTTATTAAGATATAACACAAAAGCACAAGCAACCAAAGAAAATAGAAACTGGACTTCATCAGAATTAACTTTTATGCATCAAAGGATGCTATCAAGAAGACAAAAAAACCACCCACAGAGTAGCAGCCAATATTTACCAGTCACACATCTGATAAGGGACATGTATTCTTTGGAATGAGGAACTCCTAAATATAGGGCTAAAACACGACCCAGTTAAAAAACAGGCAGGGAATCCCCTGGCAGTCCTGTGATTGGTGAACAGCTTAACTCTCCTCTCCCTGCCTACATCAAACAACACAATAAAAGGCTGAATGTTACATGAGAGTAAAGAGAGCACAATTATACACTTATTCCTTGAAAACAATTTGTTTTAATCTGACATATAAAGTGTTATTTTTATAAGACAGTCACCAAGGTTTGGAAACAAGGTCCTTCTTTAAATAGTAATCTTTTATAATTGAGATTTACTCATAAAAATCATAATGAAAGTTCCCAATAAACGCTAAACAACTTGACTAACTTAATTATAAGATTTCTTATCCAAGCAAAATAAAGTAAGCATTTACCTCATCTATAACTTTTGAAAACTGCTGCAAAGTAGAACTCATAACTTCATCATCACCCCCCAGTGGAAAACGCTGAAAAGTGAGAAACAGAGACGAAGTAAAGGTCCAATGCTCTATGTCTTTTGTGAGTGGCATTATAATTTTCATTTTTAAATAACTTCAGAAAACTTCACAAATTTTGAATAAGCTCTAAAAACATCATTTTTATAAAATAGTGTAATTTATAGAATTTTAGTACACATTAATTAAAATGTCTGCTAAGTAACCAATCAACATGATATATAGGAATGCGCACCACACTAGGAATTCAGATATTTAAAATTAGCTCCAGTTCCTCTGCTAGCCAGCTGTATAACCTTGAGCAAGCCTCAGTTTCTTCATTTGAAAAAAGAGGTAAATCAGATAGCCTGTCTCTAACATAAAGTCATTAAAATTAGACATAAGTGCATAATGGAATTTCAATAGTGTATCAAAATTACCTTCTATGAGTTCTAAAATGCTTAGAATTACTGAAAAGAAATTCTGTTTATCTATATAGATACTGTATCATGACACATTTTAAATCATATTTTTAAAACTTTCATATACGGTACCTGTTTCTCATATTCTTTTAAAAGTTTTGAAGTCAGGTGTGTTGCTGCACTTAATTCATTCTGGAAAAGATGAACATTCAAATTAACACAATAGTACAGATAAAGAAAAAACTTTTAATTGAAGATACCTACGCCAGTTTTATTCATCACTTAAATAATGTACGACGTGGTCTCTTAAATCACTGGAACGGGAACTACAGCTAAAGCACTTTACAGGGAGACTCAAACCATGAAATAGACACCATCAAGAAATTTAGCAGAGTTTCAGACGTGTGCTTTTTCTTTTCAGCTAATAAAAACTAATAGTTAAAACTAGAAGTAAGCTGTATATAATGTTATTTAGCAAAATCTTAAGACAGTCTACAGTGTTGACTGATTATCCCTGTTCTCTAAATGCTGATAATAGACTATGAAGCATTTAATAACATACAACCAAAATGTGGTCGACCTAGTCATATAGTACAGCAACACAGCCATATGAAGGCAATACTTTTGTTTGAAGACTTTTTTCAGTGATGAGTATAATGACAAATGTAGTTTTTCTTTTACACATTAATCTACATAGTCAGAAATTAAATTCTTGACAGACCTATCACTAAGCAAAATAAATAACTATCACAGTAACTTTAAAGTACCTAATGAACATTTGAGTTCAGAAAGAAGAGAAATTAAGGAGAAAAAAAGAAACTGGTGCTCTTAATTAATCCCAAAGAGAGTTTATCATAGGACCCAGGTTGCTGTTAAAGTTCATAATTATGGTGCATAAACACAGGCTTTTGTCTAGTCAACTAAAAAATCTAGTTGCCTTCTTTTAAAATTCATCTTCTGATACCTGGGAGCTATATCTAATCTTTATTACCTTCTAACTAGATAGAGACTAGCTACTTTCAAGTTCTCTGCTCAAAAAGGGGAAGTATCCCATAAGATTAAAAACATGATTAGAGAAAATACTGGTGACAATATGGGGTTTTCAGTCAAATCTTAGGCAAAGATCACTATATCAATGAGTTTCACTAAGAAAGTCCTTACTCTGTTTGGGGAAGAGGAGCATATGATCATCACTTTTGTGGTGCTACAAACTATACACCAGTAACGGAAATGTGAGCTCTGTAATACAAAATACTTAATCTTCACTCATCTCTTCAACAAATGTTTATTACTCTGCAATGCAGACAGGGCTAAACACCAGTAAATAAGAGACATACTATTTCTGTCCCCATAGGCTTAAGGATTCATTTTATGAAAGCACTGAGTCAGCCTTTAGTTCTTTACCTGTGCATCATAAATCCGATGCATAGCCTGATACAACTGGTTCATATAGTTGGAAATAGCTGTGGCATCTTCTTCAAATACACCCAGTAAAGACCTTGTCTGTATAAAATAAAAGCAGTAAGTTTATGTTAACCATTATATAAGTCAAGTGGAAATCTTTTTTTTTTTTCCCTAAAGGAAGGAAAAATCATAGGATACTGGAATTCTTAAAAGTTCTGAGTTTTAATCTATTTTCTCTTTTTTGATAGAAATGCTAAGATGTCAGAGTTCTTTATTCTCAATTTCACTTCATTAAAACAGAGAGATTTTCCAACTATGTCACACAAACCTCAGAAGGAGCAACAAAGGTATATTTTTATGAATTAGAGAGTCTGCAATTAAACTAAGACTAAATCTACAGACTCAGATAGAACTAAATTAACATTACTGCATGTATAAATATTTTAAATATCTCTTCTCAGGATAATTTAGAATGATTATTTCTCTTTTTCCAGTCTCTTCTAGTTGTATTGATATCAAACCTCTCCCCACTGCAATCCAAAATCACACCTCAGTGCCACTTCCCATCCCCAACATGGCCTGTAAAATGCTAACAAGATTTTTTCTGAGTGCAGACTTTGGGGTTACTTTTTCTTCTTTATACATTTCTATATTGTTAGGCTTTCTTTTTTTTTTTTGCACAATGAGCATGGGCATGTAAAGATTACCTGCACTTTCAGAGTAAAAACTTGTCAGTCAGTAAATGTTCAGACTGTTAGAGATAAGGAAACAGCATATTAAGGCAAACTATGATCACCTTTTTATATCCCATAGGCAGGCGAAGAATTGAATTTCAACCGTTATTGAGATAATTACATCTTAAAATCTAAAAAGCAACTTTGTACTTCTATTGTCAGTCAGTTCAGTCACTCAGTCCTGTTCAACTCTTTGCAACCCCATGGACTGCAGCATGCCAGGCTTTCCTGTCCATCACCAACTTCCGGAACTTGCCCAAACCAAACTCATGTCCATGCAGTTGGTGATACCATCCAACCATCTGATCCTCTGTCGTCCCCTTCTCCTCCTGTCTTCAATCCTTCCCAGCATCAGGGTCTACTTTTATTGTACAATTAGTTAATTTACACCTTAGCCTTAGAAATTGGTTCTTAAAAAATCAACTTCTTCCTTAGCTTCCTATTTTCAAAAGAAGCAGTTAAATCACTATGATTAAAAAAAAAAAAAGGCAGCACAAAATCATGCCAGTATATGAACCCAGTTTATCTCAGTCCTGTACTTCCCAATGCCCCAGAGATTTAAAAATGAAAAAAATTTATACACTCTGAAAAGAAACCAAAGTATGCCTCAGAGATTTAAATCTGACAGAATTTTTTTTTTTTTAAAGCTCTAGTGCCCTACTCTCCTTCCCCAAGCGTTATTTTAATATGTAAAAAAGAAAACGTCATGAAATCTTGTTTAGGTAGTTCTATTCCTAAGAAAAATCTGCCACTTAGGTTTTTCTTTTTATCTTCAAAAATGATCATTCTAATTCAAGGAATAAAACATTATGCAAAAACATGTAGTAAACTTACAAAGATGTTCTTAGCCTCAAACAGGGTTGAAACAGCTTCCCTGTGTTTTTAAGTTCATAATATCAAGTTCAAAATTGCATAATGACTGTTTAAAGTTAGCAGCTTACACAAATGCAATCAATATGGTACCATTTCATAGACTCTATGATGACATCCACTGTGAGCTGCACCAGTTTTATGGTGGCTCAGACAGTAAAGAATCTGCCTGCAATGCAGGAGAACCAGGTTCAATCCCTAGGTCAGGAAGATCCCCTGAAGTAGGAAATGGCAACCTACTCCAGTATTATTGCCTGGAGAACTCAATGGACAGAGGAGCCTGATGGGCCACAGTCCATGGGATGGATATGACTGAGCAACTGAGTATGTGTGTATAACAAACAAAATAATGCTGGCAATTAAGCTATGAATTGAAATTTTCTTATGTTTTGAAGCTTTTACTTTATACACATGGGAACAGATCTTTGGCAGAATTTTATATATAATGCTCATATAAACACAAAAAAAGAAAACACAAATTGCCTAAATTAATACAACTCTAAAATTTCAACTCTTTTTTTTTTTTTGGCTACACCATGCTGCATGTTTTTTTCCCTGACCAGGAACTGAACCTGCGCTCCCTGCATTGAAAGTACAGAGTCTTAACCACTGGACCACTAGGGAAGTCCCTGTAATTTCAACTCTTGTATTTTTTTGGCATAAGAGTCATCACTAGCCATGTTTTCACATCCAGTATTATTCTGTGCTGCAAGCAGGTGACAAATATTTCTTAGAAGTGCTCCACTTTTATCTCCAGCATTTTTCTTCCAAACTATTGATATCCAGTCAGCAAGTTTTGATGGCAACACTTGCTTCATTTTACCAGCTGTCAAAGAAATATTTTCAGACAAAAAACAAGACTGATAATCCTTCAAGTGGTTGTTAAATTGATTTGTTGGCTGCACATTGAAAAGCTGCACTTGGTGCAGCCACGTCACTAGGAGAAATAACCAAGTGTGTACATTTGCAGGCAATTTACAAGGAAAACAACATCAAGTATAAGAGGCATCTCAATATAAGAGATATCAAAATGTGAATCAAAAAAAGTGTGCCTCATAATCTATGAGTATTTCACATTATGCCAAAGAGAAAAGCCTCCATTTGGGACTGGAGTTCCCAGTTCTAGCTTGGATGAATCACTGATATTTATCTACACATAAAATCAATTATTTTTTAAAGATTATATCTGTTCTTACTAAACAGAAAGTTTCTGACTTAAAAACAATATGTAAACGTGGATAAGGTATCTAGTATAGGCTTCAGATTTCCTACTTCAACAAATGCTATCTTTTGCAGAATGGTACAGTTTGAGGAAGATAAACTTAAAAATGTTTTTGTTCAATTATCTGGATTTGGACTTGCAAATATACCTATTTTAATACTTAGTTATTGTAAAGTAAAACTAAAAAGAGGGGCTTCCCAGGTGGCACTAGTGGTAAAGAACCCGCCTGTCAATGTAGGAGACGTAAAAGACCAAAGTTTAATCCCTGGGTCGGGAAGAACCCTAGGTGGCATGGCAGCTGACGCTAGAATTCTTGCCTGGAGAATCCATGCACAGAGAAGCCTGGCAGGCTACAGTCCATAGGGTCGCAAAGAGTCGGAGATGACTGAAGCAACTTAGCACACACAACAAAACTAAAAATAGTAACTGTAATTCAGGGTAGTCCTTCACAACTTCCAAGTTCTGTTTTATATAGCAGTTGGCAGGCCACATTTGATTAGGATTAAATAATCTAATAAATACATCTATATCAGGAGCTTTAAAAATTTTCCTCCTTTCTGTTATCAACTTCTTAGACTCTATGCTAGATAAATCCTGTAAAATGACACTGTACAGGAGACAGGGATCAAGACCATCCCCAAGGAAAAGAAATGCAAAAAAAGCAAAATGGCTGTCTGACGAGGCCTTACAAATAGCTGTGAAAAGAAGAGAAGTGAAAAGCAAAGGAGAAAGGAAAGATATACCCATTTGAATGCAGAGTTCCAAAGAATAGCAAGGAGAGAAAAGAAAGCCTTCCTCAGTGATCAATACAAAGAAATAGAGGAAAACAATAGAATGGGAAAGACTAAAGAACTCTTCACCAAAATTAGAGATACCAAGAAAACATTTCATGCAAAGATGGGCTCAATGAAGGACAGAAATGGGATGGACCTAACAAAAGCAGAAGATGCAAAAAAGATCTTCTCGACCCAGATAATCATGATGGTGTGACCACTCACTGAGAGCCAGACATCCTGGAATGTGAAGTCAAGTGGGCCTTAGAAAGCATCACTATGAACAAAGCTGGTGGAGGTGATGGCATTCCAGTTGAGCTATTTCAAATCCTGAAAGATGATGCTGTCAAAGTGCTGCACTCAATATGTTAGCTAATTTGGAAAATGCAGCAGTGGCCGCAGGACTGGAAAAGGTTAGTTTTCATTTCAATCCCAAAGAAAGGCAATGCCAAAGAATGCTCAAACTACTGCACAATTGCACTCATCTCACACGATAGTAAAGTAATGCTCAAAATTCTCAAACCAAGGCTTTAACAATACGTGAACCATGAACTTCCAGATGTTCAAGCTGGTTTTAGAAAAGGCAGAGGAGCCAGATATCAAATTGCCAACATCCATTGGATCTTCAAAAAAGCAAGAGAGTTCCAGAAAAACATCTATTTCTGCTTTATTAACTATACCAAAGCTTCTGGCTGTGTGGATCACAATAAACTGTGGAAAATTCTGAAAGAGATGAGAATGCCAGACCACCTGACCTGCCTCTTGAGAAACCCGCATACAGGTCAGGAAGCAAGTTAGAACTGGACATGGAACAACAGACTGGTTCCAAATTGGGAAAGGAGTACGTCAAAGCTGTATATTGTCACCCTGCTTATTTAACTTATATGCAGAGTACATCAAGGGAAACACTGGGCTAGATGAAGCACAAGCTGGAATCAAGATTGCTGGGAGAAATATCAATAACCTCAGATATGCAGATGACACCACCCTTATGGCAGAAAGTGAAGAAGAACTAAAGAGCCTCTTTTTTTTTTTTTTTTTCTAAAGAGCCTCTTGATGAAAGTGAAAGAGGAGAGTGAAAAAGTTGGCTTAAAGCTCAACATTCAGAAAACTAAGATCATGGCATCTGGTCCCATCACTTCATGACAAATAGATGGGGAAACAGTGGAAAACTTTATTTGGGGGGGCTCCAAAATCACTGCAGATGGTGACTGCAGCCATGAAATTAAAAGACGCTTACTCCTTGGAAGGAAAGTTATGACCAATCTAGACAGCATATTCAAAAGCAGAGACATTACTTTGCCAACAAGGCTATGGTTTTTCCAGTGTCATGTATAGATGTGAGAGTTGGACTATAAAGAAAACTGAGCGCCGAAGAACTGATGGTTTTGAACTGTGGTGTTGGAGAAGACTCTTGAGAGTCCCTTGGACTGCAAGGAAATCCAACCAGTCCATCCTAAAGGAGGTCAGTCCTGGGTGTTCATTGGAAGGATCGATGTTGAAGCTGAAACTCCAATACTTTGGCCACCTGATGTGAAGAGCTGACTCACTTGAAAAGATCCTGATGCTGGGAAAGATTGAAAGCGGGAGGAGAAGGGGATGACAGAAGATGAGATGGTTGGATGGCATCACTGACTCAACAGACATGAATATGAGTAAACTCTCGGAGTTGGCAATGGGCAGGGAGGCCTGGCATACTGTAGTCCATGGGGTCGTAAAGAGTTGGACATGACTGAGCGACTGACCTGAACTGATGCTAGATAAACAGTCTAGAGAAGAACAAAAATTTATATCCCAAAGCATTAATCTGAGCTCTCTATATAAACTACAAAAGTACAACAGGACAACCATATTAAGCCAGTCAAGGAAACACACGACCTTTGAGTTGTTTATTCAGTATGTGATAATGTGTGAAGATACTTAAGTTATCATGTGTAGTTAGAGCCAAATAAAAATCATTATACACAATATAATCTCAATCACATTAAAAGGTGTAAGAGAAAGGAAAAAAACCTACAAAAAAGAAAGCAAAGCATTAACAGAGTTTACTCCCGAGTGCTGGACAGGTAATTGTGCTTTCTGTACCTTTAATTTTTCTGAAGCAAACAACTATTATTTTTATAATCAAGTACAAAGACTAAAATTTCACTATCTATAACAGCTGAAATTTAGAGAGTTAAGTGACTTGCCATAAAGTAGAAGGTACCAATTGGCAGTAAAGACTATATCCTAAATCCCAAATCCAGGGCTTTCATTCTTGCCACAAGTTTTCTCCTAGAATCGCTTCCCAGTGTTTTCCCTTTCTAAATCCCAGTTGTCCCAATTAACTTTCCCAAATAAATATTAACTAGTTCAGATTTATTACTTCTAGAAATTGAAAGACTATCAATGTGGCTCTTTCATTAAAAATTAATACTAATATGGCACATGCTTGTAAAAAACAGAAAAAAAATACAAAAAACTAATGCTCAAGTTGTAAACTTACTGTGTGAAAAAATCAAGAAATTAGATAAGTTAACAGATTATACCCTCCTCATAAGTCATGGCTAAGGGCACTGTGAAACCCATTCTGGGCAGTCTTTATGAGCAGCTATAAAAGCCAGGCCAGGGAAGAGAAGAAAGGTAAGGCAGCCTGTTGAGTCTTATAAAAAAGTAAAATGACAAAGTGTACCTGACCAATGCATCCCACAAAATTTTTGCTAAACATCTGAAACAAATGTAGCTTATAACTTTATACTACAGAAGTCATTAAATATTTGAACTGGCTATTATTCTGGCAGTCAAAATAAGCCAAGTCAGTCTCTCTTTGTGTCAGTATAGGCTGATAAGAGTACATTACCAGCAGGGATCGGGCCTGTGAAGATAACTTTCAGCGTAAAAAAAAAGCCCAATCAATTCTACAATCAGAGCCCAACTCCAACCTGGCAGTCAAAACTAGCACCATATCCATGGCAGACAAGTCATACAGGAAAGTGGGATCTAGCCGCTCCCTCCTGTTCTTCTGGAGTCACTTAAACCATTAAGACACAGGAAATATGTGCAACTGTAGTTCTAAATGAACATTTCAGAAAACTGTCTTCATTCTAAGTGGTAGTCCAAGAGCAACTTCGTCTCGAATCCCTTATTGTGTAAGAAGACAGGCCCAGGGATGAAGTTTCTCAGCCCAAGTTTCAGCCCCTACTAGCATGTTTTTTTTAACATAGCTTATTTCATTCTTCAGCACTGAAAACATAAGTCCCTGTTACGTCTTCCTATCTTAAGGAAGAGACTATCTTAAGCTAGAGCAACCACACCAGCATCATCCCCAACGCACAAAACACGGGGCTTTTATTTTGATGAGTTTACTAGAGCCAAGTCTGCAACCCGGGCGCAGCAGTCGTGGAGCCGCAAAGGCGCCGTCCACCTCTCGGCGTGCACGGCCCGAGTGACAGCGGCTGCACTCAGGGTCACGACGCTCGGCCGGGAGGCTCCGGGATCCGTGACGGGCTTCGCCGAGGGCTTTCCGCGCGGGCTAATCAACAGACTTTCAGTATTTCCCCCTCAAAATTGTCCATTTCCTTCCCTAGCTTGATCAGAAATCATTAAGTCTACAGGGTCTTTTCTCCTCCTGCATTTCCTCCGAAGAGGTTTTCGAAAAGAAAATTCCAGGATCTGGATTTATCACCTCACATCACGGCAATTAAAAAGCATCTTTTGTCAAATACCAGGGAGCCCCGGGCGCGTAGCGACCGCCGGGCCCATCAGCCACGGCGGCGGCGGTTTGGTCGCCGCCCGCCGACTCCCAGCCCCCGAGCGCGGCTCTCGGCCCAGCGACGCAGGCCCACGCGGGCCTCGGGAGGGCGGCCCGGCCTCGGCAGCTCCGGGCGCCGCCCGCGACCGGCAGGGATACTGGGGGGCGGCGCCCACCTGGGCCAGGGCGGGCACCTGCGGCCGCGGCGGGGCCAGGCCTGGAATCGGCCAGCCCGGCTCCTTCCCTCGCCTCCCGCCGCCTAACCTGTGGGCTGTCCTCCAGCGTTTCCTCGATGGGCAGCTTGTCGATCCCCGGCATCGTGGCAAACGGAGGGCGGCGGCAAGAGACGAGGCGGCCGCCCACAGCTCCCCGCACCCGCCCGCCTGCAGCAGCTGACCCCGACCCGCCCTCTCTCGCTGGCTCCACCGCCCTCGCCGGGCGCCGAGCGGCCGCGCGATGGCGCGGGAAATCCCGCCCCGCCGGCCTGCCTGCTCCGCCTCCCTGCCCGCTCATTGGCTCACGACGACGCCCGTCAGCGCAGCGGGGCTGGCCCGGAGGTTCCTTCGCTGCTCCCCGCTCCGCTGAGATGTAGGGACTTGGAGGAGGCGAAGGCGGCTGAGGCGGCCTTCTTTGCGCACCTCGACACCTACCCTTCGCGAGCGATTGGCTATAAATCGTAGGGGACCGTCTTACCTCAGCAAAGCGTGCGTCTCCTGGAACCAGAGCTTCGAGTGAGGACCGTTCTGGGGAAATTGGGGCGGTTTTACTTCTCCCTCAACGTTTTTCTTCAGAGACCACGAAAGAGGCCTCTCTGCAGGCGCCTTTAGTTTCCAAAGATTATAACCTTCTCAACTGCCCGCAGTGTCCAGTCTCCCCTCTCCAGCAAAATGGTGCTGGCTAACTCAGATATCTGCGAGATTAGCTGTGTTGTTAACTTGGCTTTCTGGTAAATTCGTGGATAGTAGACTCGAAAAGAATTTTTTCTGAGCACTTGGGTATCAATATATGCATTGAAAAACCCGACTTTGCTGCCAATTCATCAGTTCTTAGCTGTCCTTGAGAGACTGACATGCCACAATTCAGACTTCCATATTTCTTATTAATCATAAGTGAAAATATCTTTTTAAAGTCAGGATACACTATTTATTATGTTAGTAACTGATTTTAGCATTTCTGTTAAAGTTTTGGAAGAATATTTAAATAGCTTCTTCAGCATCTAACTTTTTTTTAATAAGAGAGATAAGGTGAGCTGTACTTCTAGAACTTGATCTGGATTAGAACTCCTGTCTCTTTTGTCCATCTTTGTGTCCAGATTCTTCATGGAAGAATCTTTATACAGAGAAAATGGCAGAATTACTAGTGTCTTGTAAATACCTAGCCATTAATCCCACTAGTCCATCCCATTTTCATTCAAGAAATACAAGAAATGCCGAATAAAGACTATTAGTTGCCCAGTTCCACAGATAAATTGGAATGAATCCAGGTACGGTGGAACAAATCCAAATACAGTAACTGGAATGGAAGTTACTTTAAAATATGAGATTTTCCCAGAATCTCTTAAAGGAAAAATCAAATTTAAAAAGTTTTCCCAAGTAGACTTGCAATGTAGTTTCATGGGATTATTCATAGCTTTCAATAACTTTGAGTAAGGGCTCTCCCCTTAAATTGTTTATCAGCGAGTCACTCTGTATATGAGATCTTTAGTTTCTGAAAGGTAGTTTGGAATCAGTTCCTACAGTGTTACTGGTTGCCAGCTGCTTGAAGGTACCTGGCATCGGCATGGTACAGATCTCAGCAGCACAACTCTGGCCTTGGACATTTCTTGTCTACTCTATCAGCACAGTGGCATGCAACCTGACTCTGAATTAAGAAGACTTTCACAGTAAGTGACATTCTTGGTTGAACTGTGATTAGATTGTAAGTGAAGGAAAAGAAAGTTAGTGACAATTGATAAGAATCAGGAGTGAGTGACAAATGGAAAAAAAGTGTAAGAAAGAAGAGTAATTATACGGTGTAACTGAAGTTTGGCGTTTTGGCCAAACTAAATAATTCCAATGAAAAATTATCTTAGGTATCTGAATTACCTGGGTGGGGTATTATCAAGTTAAATGGTTTCCTTTTTTGTATGTTCCATGCTTCTAAACTGTATTTTTGTAAAGGGTTCTCAAGAGGCTATTATATTATCAGAGAGGAGCAAGGAATTCTTCCTGGGTTCAACTCATTAAAAAACAAACAAAAACAAGTTGACTATTCAGTTGTGTGGAGAGGCAGTTAAGTCAAATTATAAAACTAGAAAGACTCTGAAAAGGCTTTCTACTTGGATTCTGTAGCTTTAAGCTGTTGTTCAGTCTGCTCATCCAGAAAAATAATTGTATTTCCTATTTTAAAACACGCCTGAAGTTGCAAGATTGCAGTTTCCTTTGATAGCTAGTATAAGTTTAATTAGCCTAAGTTCTGTACAGTTGATCAAACTCGATTTCTTTTATAGAGGAAATGAGGCTTGTTCAGAGTATGCCTCAGGGCTTCCTAGAGACTCACGTGTGGGTAGTAAAAAAAAAACTTTGGCCAGCTAGTTAATTTTATGGAAGGTGAGGCAGGATTAAATGACATCCACCAAAGAATTCACTGAGACGTTTCACACATATAATTTACAATAAAAAGATGTACAGTTTGGTAAGTAGATTTGTTAATTATTAGTCTCTTAAAATTATATTTGATCTTCTTATAATTAGGTTTTTACATGATACTTCTTGAAGTTCTGGTCTGTGGTATTATAGGAAAGAATCCAATAACCAAAATGACACTGGTGTTTTATGTTTTAAAATGATCCCCCTAGGTTAGTGGTTACCGAACTTATGCACACATAAAAGTCATCTGGGGGAGGTTGTTAGAATACAGATTATCCTATCTTCAGCCCAGCAGAAGAGTCTGATGCCATTGGTCAGAGGTAGGGCTGGGAATCTTGCAGGTGAGTCCAAAGCAGCTCATCCTCAAACCGCATGTTGAAAATCTCTCTCCAGAGTGGAAGATAACCATTTCCCTTACCCAAATCACCGTGTATTTTAGACTATTAAAGAGTCAAGTAAACATTTAGGAAAGAGTCTTTAGTTCCAGCTGAGGGTGGTGAGAGGGACACCATTTCCAGAATCATCTAGAGAGCTTGGGAATCCTACTTCTTAAAAATATCCCCTGAAAGACTCCATCAATCTCAAATTCTGGTGTAATTGATACTCCTTTCAAGAGCATAATGTATACTGCAAATACTTCTAGATGTTACCTAATAAATCACTCCTTAATGAGACTCACTTTAACAGATAATTCCGGTTTTTTTCTTACGTCTGAGTTGAACAAAATTCAAGAGTATATTAATTGATAATTGGGGATCCTGAGTCACTTCCATCTACTCTAAAACATTTGAACCAGTGGTAGAGGTGGGAAAAGCTTTGGGCAGTGGGAGTAGAATAAAATGTTCTGAGGAATGTGTTGCAAAAAGAGGTGGTTGAGCAACCAGGACTATCAGATTCTTCATTGTGCCAGTGCAAGCCACCCTCTGGCCTTTGATCTTAATATTAATACTATTGTTGTTTTTGCTGTTTGCCACAGCATCCTTAGATTTTATATATATGGCTAAAGCATAAATCCTTAGAAAGGCCAATTCCAGAGCTTCTACTTCTTGACTCTGAAAAGAATGAAACTTTATTTCTAGGATAATTGTATATGGGCTGTTTCTTTTACGGTCACCTTGATTCATTTTTGGAAGATGAGGACATTGTAAACTAATTTTTTTGACCAATCTGAGAACCTTGAAACCAAGCAGCATTATTTCTGTTTCTTTGGGGAGATGAATAAAAACATGAGCATGAGCTCATGGACATGGACTGTGGAGTCAGCCTAGTTGACTTGGAATCTTAGCTTCAGTCTTTACTAGTTTTATGACACTTTAGGCAAGTTACTTAATTTCTCTGTGTCTCCATTTTGTCATCTAAAAAGTGGGGCTTAATGTAGAGAACCTACATGGTAGAGTCCGGAAGATGTTTAATGAGCTTTCAGAATAGTGCTGGGCACAATAAGTTTCCAGTAAAAATAAGCTAAGTATTCTTTTCATTTTAAATGTTTTAATGCTTTTAAAGCAGCTTTTATTTTCTTCATTTCCCCCTCTTTATCATAACTAAAGAAACCATTATTTTCTAAATCAGAAGACCCTCCTCATTGTTGTAGAGAATATGGATAGTATTTTAAATAATATTACCATTATCCTTGCTAGTGTTTTATCACTGATTTAGAGACTTTTGCCGCCAAAAAGAAAATTTAATAAATATATATTGTATTATTCTGGAGAAATGGTGCAGGTACAAAACCAGCAAAGGCTGTTACTCTGTTTTTTGATCTTTGTTTTTTGGCAGTGGGGAGAGGGGAGATTCCCAAAGGTTAAAAGACACAGAGCTACATGACATTACTACTCCCCAGAAGTTCTCGGGAGCAATAGGCAAGTCATTGGAAAAGAGATTGCTGTTAGAGAAGCCAATGAGTCCCATGACTGGTAAAGTATTGAAATCATTTTACTTCTTGTTTTTTAACTTTTTATAGTACTACAGAGGGCAGTAAAAAGAGTTACTGAGAATTGAGTATACGAGTACTGTTCATAGATCAGTTGGTAAAGAATCTGTCTGCAATGCAGGAGACCTGGGTTCGATTCCTGGGTTCGATTCCCCTGGAGAAGGAAATGGCAACCCACTCCAGTACTCTTGCCTGGAGAATCCCATGGATAGAGGAGCCTGGAGGGCTACTGTCCATGGGGTCACGAGTCAGGCCCGACTTAGCGACTACACCACCAATGTAGTTAAGTCTCACAGTAAATCAGCACATCCTTCCAAAAACACTAGATGGTGCCCTAAATTTAGTTTTGGGATTTTAAACTGCCTCAGGAAATGGATGTCTTCATTCAATAAATATTAGGTAATGAACAAAATGTTAAAAACCTCTGCCTTTGTGGAGCTACAGTTTAGTGGCAATGGTAGGAAGAAAGACAATGAAATATAAACGTAATATGCAGTATAAGAAATAAAGTATATTAGAAAGTGGGGAGTGCTATGGAAAACAGGGAAGATGAGGTGAAGAGCAGTTGCAGTTTTAAATAAGCTTGTCAGAGTGGACTTCATTGAAAAGATGGCATCTGAACAAAAATGTGAAGGAGTCACTGGAGTGAGCAATGAGTACATCTGAAGAAAAAGTGTTTCAGGAAAAGAAACAACCCGGATAGAGGCACTATGCCCTAAGGCAGGAGTGGCCTTTCTGTTTGAAGGATTGCGTAGAGATCAGAGTGGCAGGAAAGCTGCGAGCCAGGGTGGAGGAATCTGTTGGGGAGGAGGAAGAGGAGGTAACATCATGTAAAGCCTAATGGCCTAAGTGAGGATTTTGACTTCTACCCTGATTTTGGATAAAAACACTTTTAATTGAGGTTGTGATTTGAAACAAATGTTGGAGAAACTAGATAAACTACTGATATGAGATATCATAAATTATGCACAAATTAACATTGCCTTAAGTAAACTCAGTACTATATGAAATATACTGATTTAAAGGAAAAATTATATGAGTGATTTAGCTAAGTCATGATCAAAATGATATAGGGGCAAAAGTAATGTCTTAATAACAGAAGACAGTGAGTTCATGTAAAAACAAGTGTATGGTTTTTCCTCTTCCCTTTCTGAATAATTCAGCCCTAAAGCCATTGTGTGCATGGCCAGTTGCCCATTCCAGCTCTTTGTGACCCTATGGTCTGTAGCCTGTACCAGGCACCTCTGTCCATGGGATTGTCCAGGCAAGAATACTGGAGGAAGTTGCCATTTCCTCCTCCAGGGGATCTTCCCAACACAGGAATTGATCCTGTGTCTCCTATGTCTCCTGCATTGGCAGGCAGATTCTTTACCACTTTAGGGGCTTTAGAAAATTCCTTAAAGCCATTAGGTGGAACCGAATAAAGTAGGAGTCTATGCAGGGTGGTGAGCCACGGGGGCCCAGAATGAGCTGTTGGAGTCCAGCAAGCGGGGTAGGGCATCCCCACAAAGGAGCACCCTGGTGTGCAGTGCCAGAGCCTGTTCAGGACGTCAGAGCAAAAGATGGGCAAAAATGGCATTTTGGTGGAGAGACAACCCCCAGGCAATAGGATGTTGGAGCAGATATGGGGTGAGGATACCTGAGAGGGCTGTTTTGGTGTTCAGGCATGGTGAGGGCTTTTGTGCAGGTTGACAGCTGGCTGCATCTCTGTGGGGAAGGGATGGTAGCAGTGGCAGTTGGGTTACATAGGGGGATACATGCAATAGGTAAATATATCGAGGAAAAAAAAAGCCAGGATTCTCACTGTCAGAGAAGGGAATTGCAAATACTGTATGGAAAGAGGGAAAGTTAGAATGAGCCCTCTAGTGCTAGATTAGAATTAGAGGTATCCATGGTCGCTAAGAGTCGGACACGACTGAGCAACTTCACTTTCACTTTTCACTTTCATGCATTGGATAAGGAAATGTAACCCACTCCAGTGCTCTTGCCTGGAGAATCCCAGGGACGGGGGAGCCTGGTGGGCTGCCATCTATGGGGTCACACAGAGTCAGACACGACTGAAGCGACTGAGCAGCAGCAGCAGCAGCAGCAGCATGGCTTCCCTGGTGGCTCAGGCGGTAAAGAAAATGCCTGCAGTGAGAGAGACCTGGGTTTGAACCCTGGGTTGGAAGATTCCCATGGCAACCCACTCCAGTATTCTTGTCTGGAGAATCCCCATGGACAGAGGAGCCTGGCAGGCTACAGTCCATGGGGTCGTAAAGAGTCGGACACAACTGAGTGACTAAGCATAGCACATGTGAACTCACAGGTTTTAATACATGTATAGGGGTAAACTGGATATAAAGTGTGTATGTCACATACCTGCATTTATTTCCTTTTTTATTGAGAAAACCTTTGAGAGAGATGCCTCAATAACAGTGGATGCACATCTGAGTCCATATCTTGGCTTCCAAACACCGTTGTTCATTAAAAAGAAATAGGACTGCTCAGAGAAATGGCTGACTCTAGGTCTGGAGCAAGAAAAGAATAAGATATACTTGAGACACCTTGTGCTAGGAGGTAGAAAGTGCTCAAAAATGATGTGTCAAGGGACTTCTCTGACAGTCCAGTGGTTAAGACTTCCCCTTCCAAAGCAGGGGATGTGGGTTCAGTCCCTGGTCAGGGAGATCCCACATGCCTCACAGCCAAAAAACCAAACCATAAAATGGAAGTTACGTTGTAGCAGATTCAACAAACACTTTAGAAATGGTCCACATCAAAAAATGATGTGTGGAAAGAACGCAAGTCAGCTTGAAGGGGGCTTCCATTAGCCAAATCAGGGGAAATTTCAGCATCACAATAAGTCATGAGATTATAACTCCTTAAATAAAATAGAAAACCATGAGTTCATATTGATATAAATAAATGAATAAAAACATTTGTTGCAAAGTATTTGCATAGGCTTAAAAATAACTTCACCCCCCAAAAAATTACATTATAAAAGGGGAAATAGTAACTTTCTAGTGGGAAAACCTGGCAGACACCATCTTAATCAAATGCTGAAAGTTAAAATCACCAATAATGAGACTAATCAAAATTATATGCTACCTGATAGGAAATAATGAGAATACAGCATCAGTTCTGTGTCATCCCCTCAGAGATCACAAGGAAACATGAAACAAATCCTAACTGAAGAACTACTGAAAACACTGCTGAAATGACAGCTGCCTTTTTAAATTATAACCATTTAGAAATATATATTTGCTTTAAGTCAATTCCACTAATATCTGAGTTACTAGATTGTGGAAATGTTATTTCCAGTTATCTTCCAGTGCTAAAATGAGCTCCTTTGTTTAGGTTATATGTGTGAACTGTATAACAATAATGTTTACAAATCCAGATAAATTCTCCTACAGTATTTTTAGAACCTTTATTATTTAAATTGCATGCTGCCAATTTTCATTAATTTTTTACCTTTTACAGTCTGGGGAACTATATTTTCATTCTGAGGTAATTCACTTTGCTAAATACTTTGTGATTTGTTTATATGATTAGAAACACAATTTTCAAGTAGTAAACTCTCTTTCACCTCTACTCCTGTTAATGATGTGTGAGTGCATGCTAAGTCGCTTCAGTTGTATCCAACTTTGCGATCCTATGGACTCTGGCCCGGAGAAGGCAATGGCAACCCACTCCAGTACTCTTGCCTGGAAGATCCCATGGACGGAGGAGCCTGGAAGGCGCAGGCCATGGGGTCTCGAAGAGTCGGACATGACTGAGCGACTTCACTTTCACTTCTCACTTTCATGCATTGGAGAAGGAAATGGCAACCCACTCCAGTGTTCTTGCCTGGAGAATCCCAGGGACGGGGGAGCCTGGTGGGCTGCCATCTATGGGGTTGCAGAGTTGGACACGACTGAATGACTTAGCAGCAGCAGGACTCTGGCCTGCCAGGCTCCTCTATCCATGGGATTCTCTAGGCAAGAATCCTGGAGTTACCATTCCCTTCTCCATGGGATCTTACTGACCCAGGGATTAAACCCCCATTTCTTGGGTCTCCTACATTGGCAGGCAGCCAATTTGGTCATTATCCATTTGGTCACAGAAACTAGAAATGTGGCAGTCACAGTCACTTTCTCCCTCTTACTCCCCTCAACAAACAGACACACACACAGACACACACACATACCCCTATAACTACACCTAATTGGCCTTCATTATGTTGCTTTTCTCTGACCTTTTCTTGAAACATCTCTCCCTGAAGACATATCTGAAAAGCCTTCTAGTAACATTGATAATGGTAATAAATGATAGCAAATAATTTATATAACATTTACTATGTATCAGGGATTATTTCAAGGGCTTTGCAAGTATTAATCTCATTTGATCCTCAGTTATCCCCATTTAATTATAGAGGAAACTGAGGCACAGAGAGGCTAAGTTACATACCCAAGGTCACATAGTTAAAAAGAGTCAGTGCAGGAATTTGGACCCAGGTAGTGTGACGCCAGAGTTGGGCTCTTACCACCCATCAGTCCTGTTCAGTTTCACTCAAGCTGATTTGGGCCCCTGTTTGCTCCCATGCACAACTTCTTGTGCACACATCTTTAAAATTTTGTATTTATTTATTGGTGTTCCTAGAAGAATAAGAGAATTGTGCTACTTACATTTACAAAAGTAGAGAGAATAGTGAACCCACGATATTATATTTTTATTCATTAGAGACAATGTATCCACATATACCCATCACTCCAATTCAGCACTTACCAACATTTTACAACACTTCAATTATCTTTCTTTTCTTTCTTGTTTTCCTGAAGTATTTTATTTATTTATTTAATAATTTTAGTTAGTTATTTTTGGCTGTGCTGGGTCTTCATTGCTGTGCATGGGCGTTCTCTAGCTGCGGCGAGTGGGGGCTGTTATTCCTTGCGGTGGTCGGGTTTCTCACTGCGGTGACCTCTCTGGTTGCAGAGAGAGCACAGGCGCTAGGTGTGCAGACTTCAGCAGTTGTGGCGCATGGGCTTAGTTGCTCTATGGCCTGTGGGACTGTCCCAGACCAAGGATCGAACCAGTGTCCCCTGCATTGCAAGGTAAACTCTTAACCACTGGACCGCCAGCAAAGCCCTTCTGAAGTATTTTAAACTAAAACCCAGGTGAAATTCTGAAATTTCACCTATAAATATTTAAGTAGAATCTTTTGGAGGGACTTTTAGTAAATGTAACCACAATCACATCATGACACCTAACAAAATTCATGTTAATTACTACCTTCTTAATCATGAGTTTCTTGAGGGCAGAAATCATTTCATCTCCTGGTTACCTAGTATATCCCTGTACATGCTGGAGTTTGATAAATGTTTGTTGTGACTTAAAAGTTTGTTTTTAAGTTGATAAGAAAACCATGGCATTTATCCTCCAGAAACAATGATATAACTGACAATCAGGTTCTCAAGTTAACTGTCAACTCTAATTTAATCTACAAAGATTAGATTAAATGACACTAAAGTGTAGGCCTGAGCCCCTGGAAGCCTTAAATCCTGAACTATTTTATCTTTGATTACTGAGTCTAGGGAAATCCTGAGTCTAATTTAACCTAGCCCTGAATTTTCTTGTCCTCAAAGTCAGTCTGGGGAGGACATAAAGAAAGGGGCTAGTACTCTTGCCTGGAAAATCGCATGGACGGAGGAGCCTGGTGGGCTGCAGTCTATGGGGTCACGAAGAGTCGGACACGACTGAGAGACTTCACTTTCACTTTTCACTTTCATGCATCGGAGAAGGGAATGGCAACCACTCCAGTGTTCTTGCCCGGAGAATCCCAGGGATGGCGGAGCCTGGTGGGCTGCCGTCTGTGGGGTCGCACAGAGCCAGACACGACTAAAGTGACTCAGCAGCAGCAGCAGCAGCAGCATACCGGGTGGGAGTATGCATTGGTAAAGATTTATTGGAATGAAATATGGAAGAATTCACAAAAAGCATATTCTTTTTTCTTCATAATAAATTCTGGTTTATTTTTTGTGACAAAAAAATAATATATTCTTCAAAGAAACTTTTTCATGGAAATACTCCTGCATATGTGCTAAGAAGGTATTCATTGTTTGTTAGAGTTTAAAAAATTGGAGACACCCAAGTGCCGTCATCAAGGGAGTAGTTCAGTAAATTGTGAATCTTCCGCCTACTGTAGCATCAGGCAGCTCTTGAAGCATGGGATGGAGCTGCGTGGGCTTATGTCATGTCAGTGTTGGGGAACCACATTGCAGAACAGTACGTGTGTCTGGCTCCCTGTGGATAAAAGCATGTGTGTGCAGCTACCTGTTTATGTTAAGACATCCTGAAAAGATAGGAAGGAGCACTAAACTGTTAATAGTGGTGGCCAGTGGGTTGGACAGTAAAAATGGGGTAGAATTGAAGGAAACTATCATTTTACTCTGTACCATAGTAAATATTACATGAATTTTTTAAAATCCAAAGGCATCAGTGTTTTAGATAATTTTATATCAAGTTTTTAAAACCAAGAACTTGATATATACAAGAGGCATTGTACAGAAAACAATTTTGACTGGTTTGAAAATGTACAAATATGAAACTATAATCTTTTGAGATTGAGAAAAGCCTAAAATGTTTTCTAAATATAAATAGAGGGAACTTTTCTACAAATCTTTATTTAATATCTAATGTTTGATGAGCACTGTAATAGTTGCCAGGAGAGACAAAAGTATGTGTGAAATAATCCCAACTCCCTGGTGGCTCAGATGGTAAAGAGTCCACCTGCAATGGAGGAGACCCGAGCTCAATCCCTGGGTCGGGAAGATCCCCTGGAGAAGGGAAGGGCAACACACTCCAGTATTCTTGCCTGGAGGATCCCATGGACAGAGGAGCCTGGCGGGCTACAGTCCATGGGGTCGCGAAGAGTAGGACACAATTAAGTGACTAAAGCTTATTCTTCTCTTCAACCTTGTAACCACTGAGGATTATACGATATGTTTCAAGTAATAGCCAAGGCTAATGGCCGTAGGAATGACAGAGTATCACAGACATGAATTGTGCCTCAGGATTCTGAAATTGTAAGCTCAGATTTTAAATGAATCCCCCACAGGTAGCTAGTGGGAGCTACTGTATAGCACGGGGAGCTCATCTTGGTGTCTGTGATGACCTGGATGGATGGGATGGGTGGGATGGAGGTTCAGGAGGAGGGGATACATGCATACATATAGCTGATTCACTTCGCTGTACTACAAAAACTAACAGAACATTGTAAAACACCTATCAGTTCAGTTCAGTTGCTCAGTCGTGTCTGACTCTTTGCGACCCCATAAACCGCAGCACACCAGGCCTCCCTGTCCATCACTAACTCCCGGAGTCTACTCAAACTCATTCCATTGAGATGGTGATGCCGTCCAACCATCTCGTCCTCTCGTCCCCTTCTCCTCCTGCCCCCAATCCCTCCCGGCATCAGAGTCTTTTCAGATGAGGCAGCTCTTCGCATCAGGTGGCCAAAGTATTGGAGTTTCAGCTTCAACATCGATCCTTCCAATGAACACCCAGGACTGATCTCCTTTAGGATGGACTGGTTGGACCTCCTTGCAGTCCAAGGGACTCTCAAGAGTCTTCTCCAACACCACAGTTCAAAAGCATCAATTCTTTGGCACTCAGCTTTTTTTTATAGTCCAACTCTTAAACCCCAATTTAAAATAAGGAATCTCCCATCTCACTTTTATTGAATTATAATTACAGAATGTCATAATGTCTAATCTGTGGACTACCCTGGAGTGATATATAAGTAGTTCACAGAAAACTGGGAATTCTCTTACACATTAAGAAGCAATGGCAACAATAGCAAACACACAGCATTTATGTGTATTTACAAATGTCTCCTTCTCCTAGTCTCATCTATCCATCCATCCATTTATTTATTCATTTAAGAAATATTAATTGAATGTCTACTTTGGGATTTTTTAGGAGATACTGAAGGTGTTAACAGTAAAATCTAAAGTCTTTTATATATTTTAGAAAACACATTTAAAAATTCTGAGGGTCTCAAATAGAACAGTGTTATTTTTATGCATAAGTAAGAGGCTGACGTCATGGAGCTTTGCTTATTGCATTTCTTTCTTATCCTCACAGGCTGGTTTTCTTTCTTATACTCACAGGCTGGTTTTCTTTCTTGTTGTGCTATGAATGTTTTTTTGAAACTCTGCAAAAACATCTAAGACATTGTGCATTTTTCCTGATGGTTAATGATTTGAGATGTTGAAATACATAATTAGAAAATGTTAGCAAAGCCTGAGTTGATTTACAAGTTACTAGAGCAAAATAAAACATAAACATCTCGTTTTTACTTCATCTTGTACATACACATGTTTAAAATATAGACTTCCAGTTTTACAATTCCTATAATCTCTTCTCTTCAATGTCAGTGTGTCAGGCTTTTATTTTTTATTTCAAAATAAATGTAGAAAGATATTGAGGATTGATTATATGGAAGGTTTTACAACCCTTTTCTTAATTGATTGGTATATTTTGACATTTATATTTTGAAATCCTTGGGAAAGATGTTATCAGTTCAGTTCAGTTCAGTTCAGTCGCTCAGTCGTGTCCAACTCTTTGTGACCCCATGAATCACAACACTCCAGGCCTCCCTGTCCATTACCAACTCCCGGAGTTCACTCGGATTCATGTGCATCGAGTCAGTGATGCCATCCAGCCATCTCATCCTCTGTCATCCCCTTCTTCTCCTGCCCCCAATCCCTCCCAGCATCAAAGTCTTTTCCAATGAGTCAACTCTTCGTATGAGGTGGCCAAAGTACTGGAGTTTCAGCTTTAGCATCATTCCTTCTAAAGAACACCCAGGGCTGATCTCCTTCAGAATGGACTGGTTGGATCTCCTTGCAGTCCAAAGGACTCTCAAGAGTCTTCTCCAACACCACAGTTCAAAAACATCAATTCTTCGATGCTCAGCCTTCTTCACAGTCCAACTCTCACATCCGTACACAACCACAGGAAAAACCATAGCCTTGACTAGACGGACCTTTGTTGGCAAAGTAATGTCTCTGCTTTTGAATATGCTATCTAGGTTGGTCATAACTTTTCTTCCAAGGAGTAAGCGTCTTTTAATTTCATGGCTGCAGTCACCATCTGCAGTGATTTTGGAGCCTCCCAAAATAAAGTCTGACACTGTTTCCACTGTTTCCCATCTATTTCCCATGAAGTGATGGGACCGGATGCCATGATCCTCGTTTTCTGAATGTTGAGCTTTAAGCCAATTTTTTCACTCTCTTCTTTCACTTTCATCAAGAGGCTTTTTAGTTCCTCTTCACTTTCTGCCATAAGGGTGGTATCATCAGCATATCTGAGGTTATTGATATTTCTCGCGCTTCTTCCAGCCCAGCGTTTCTCATGATGTACTCTGCATATAAGTTAAATAAGCAGGGTGACAATATACAGCCTTGATGTACTCCTTTTCCTATTTGGAGCCAGTGTCTTGTTCCATGTCCAGTTCTAACTGTTGCTTCCTGACCTGCATACAGATTTCTCAAGAGGCAGGTCAGGTGGTCTGGTATTCCCATCTCTCTCAGAATTTTCCACAGTTTCTTGTGATCCACACAGTCAGAGGCTTTGGCATAGTCAATAAAGCAGAAATAGATGTTTTTCTGGAACTCTCTTCCTTTTTCCATGATCCAGCGGATGTTGGAAATTTGATCTCTGGTTCCTCTGCCTTTTCTAAAACCAGCTTGAACATCAGGAAGTTCTTGGTTCACATATTGCTGAAGCCTGGCTTGGAGAATTTTGAGCATTACTTTACTGGCGTGTGAGATGAGTGCAGTTGTGCGGTAGTTTGAGCATTTTTGGCATTGCCTTTCTTTGGGATTGAAATGAAAACTGACCTTTTCCAGTCCTGTGGCCACTGCTGAGTTTTCCAAATTTGCTGGCATATTGAGTGCAGCGCTTTGACAGCATCATCTTTCAGGATTTGAAATAGCTCAACTGGAATGCCATCACCTCCACCAGCTTTGTTCATAGTGATGCTTTCTAAGGCCTACTTGACTTCACATTCCAGGATGTCTGGCTCTAGATGAGTGATCACACCATCGTGATTATCCGGGTCGTGAAGATCTTTTTTGTACAGTTCTTTGTATTCTTGCCACCTCTTCTTAATATCTTCTGCTTCTGTTAGGTCCATACCATTTTTGTCCTTTATCGAGCCCATCTTTGCATGAAATGCTCCCTTGGTATCTCTAATTTTCTTGAAAAGATCTCTTATAGTGGCCATTAATTAGCCATCATGTATTATCCTTTTTATATGTGTTAACCTTCAGTTTGCCCTTGTATCAGTGTTCATAAAAGATATTTGTCTATAATTAAAAAAAATTTTTTTTTGTTATCAGGGTTATTCAGACTTCATAAAACAGATTTAGAAGGGTCCTTCCTCTTCCATTTTCTGAGAGATTGGTATTTGTGTAAGATTTTCTTTCAATGTTTGATAAACTTCACCAGTGAAGTTATCTTGGCCGGAAGTTTTCTCTGTGGGAAAGAATTTGATAACCAATTCTGTTTCTTTAATAGATATGTAGCTAGTCATATTTTCCATTTCATGTTGTTTCAGTTTTTGTAATCATGTATTTTTTTTGAGATTCTTGCCTATTTCATGTAAGCTACTGGATTTACTGGTATAAAGTTGTTCGTTATATCCTTTTTTTTTAATGTCTGTAGTCTCTATAGCAGTATCACCTCTTCATTCCTAATATTGGTAATTTGTGTTCTATCTTTTGTTCTTGTCTCCCTACAGGTTCTCCCTTCTCAGTTTTTTATGATGGAGCTTTTTAGATAAATTATCTAGTGCTGCGTAAATCACCCAAAACTTGGTGGTTTAAAACAGTAGTGTTCATTTAATACCTCTCACTGTTTCTCTATGTCAAGAATTCAGGAGTGACTTGGATACCCAGTTCTGTCTTGTAGTTTTCATTAAGATTGTGGTCAGATGTCATCTGGGGCTTTAGTCATCTGAAGGCTTGAATGGAGCTGGAAGATTCACTTGCCAAGTGGCATATTCACACAGCTGGCAAGTTGATGTGACTGTTGACAGGGGACTTCAGTTCCTCTCCATGTTGGCCTCCATACCTATCATGGTGGCTGCCCGCATGTGCTTACTTCTCTTTGATTGTGAGATTATGTTTGCTTAGTTTTAATCTGTGGGAATTTTGTGACCTAAATTAGCGAGGCTTTCTCCCAGAGAGCGTTTGGTCTGCTTTTGCCGGGAACCAATATTAAAGTGACTTCAAATGAGAATCTTCTGTTCAACTCCCCTACCTACTACTAGCCTGAGGGTTAGAATCCTGGTTTCTGTGATGCTAAGGATTTTTGCTCTTGTGGGTGACCTGTTATTTATCATTTGTCTGCTGATCACTGCTCCCAGTTCTGAGTTCAGTTCTTGGTTGTTGGGTTTTTACTGTTTCATGTGGTGAGGAAACAAAATTTCCCTTACTTTTTCAGATCTCAGCATTGCACTTGAAGATATATTTTATACAAGATCTAATTGTTTTGTAGTGGAAGAGTCTTTCAAGGAATATGGCCCAGCGTATTGCTATAACAGAAATATCTCATTCATTCTCCAGTTTAACTCAAATTTGGCTTTTTTTCTCTACCTTCCAGCTTGCCAAAGTTGACAGTAACTCCCTTGTTAACAAATCTGTGGATACATTTGTCTTCTTTTTACCCAGCCTCTTAGCAGCATTGACACAGCTGATCATTCATTTATTATTTCATCTAGTTTTAGCTGAGCACTGTTGTGGATGCTAGAACAAACAAAAATTCTAAAGATAAGAAACAGGCGATAAACAGGAAACAAGGTGAACATATAATAAGACAAAAGGGCAGGAGAAAGGGCATCAAGACTCCCGAAATTTTTTAAGGGACTGAAAGAGTAAGCCTTGTTGGAAAAAATTGTATTTAAGGAAATACTTGAAGGAGCTAACAGAGTAAGTAAACTGTGAGAATATGTGAGGGAAGAACATTCTAGGGAGTGAAAACAGCCAGTGTACAGGCCTGAGGCAGAACTGTACCTGTGTTTTCCTGAAGAGGAGCGGTCCCGTGTAGCCAGAACAAAGTCAACATGGGAGATGTGATGAAAGATAAGATCAGATCGGGAAGGGGAGCTGGCAGATCATGTGACACCCTGTGTAACACTGTAAAGACTGACTTTTACTGAGATGGGAAGCCATTTTTTAAGCAGAGTTGTGACATGAACGGATATGTTTTTAAATAATCCCTCTTGCTGGCTACTGTGTTGATAGAAAACCATAAAGGATCAAGGATGGACACAGTGAGACCACTTAGATATTGTTGTAACCATCTTTCTCCTTGATCCTTTTTCCTGTCTTGGGTTGATTATCATTTCTCCAGACTTTTCCCTTGGCTTACTACCTGTTTCATTCTTTAGTTCTTTCTCCAGCACATCTTCTCCAATTTCTAAATATTGAAATACCTCAGACTTGGTCTTAAGATCCTTCTTGTATCTAGGGCCATTCACTGGGTGATCTCATACAAACCTCTGGCTTTTAATGGTTTTAATACATATGATTTGTGCTAGTGATGCACAAACTTAGAGATTCAACCCTGAGCTCAAACTCAGAAATCCAGTAACCCACTTGCAATCCAAACTGAAACTCTTCATTTCCCCCCAAACCTTTCCTCCCCTAGTCCAGACTTCCACACCCCAATAAATGACACTATTTTTGCTCAAGCCAAAAAAACAGTCATCCTAATGCCTCTCTTTCCTTCATTTCTACCAATCCACCAGCAAGATGTGTTTTTCTGTTCCCACATGAAGGAGCTGTTTCCTCCACAATGCTGTATGTCAAATAACCTCAGAAATCTCAGTAGCTTAATAAACAATGAATATTTATTTTTCTCACCCATGAAACTGCAGGTCAGTTGGTGTTTGGCTGTTTGCCTGGGCTCAAGCTGCAGGATGGGGTGGGGTCTCCTTCACATGTGTTCATTCTAGGGCTTAGGCTGAGAGGCAGCAACTGCCCCATGGATGACCACACAGTGATGTCAGAAGCTCAGGGGGGCATACCAGTCATATTTCAGGCTTCTAGTCACAACACTTGCCATTGACTGAAGCAAGTCACATGGACAAGGCCAAAGCTGAGAGGTGGGAAGTACACTGTATCCACGATGAGGCCACAGCAAGGGGATAGCTATATAATATATTGTGGGGATGAAAGAATTGGAACTAATTATCCAATTATTTCATCTCCCACAACCTCCTAAAGAATTGTACCACTTCCCAGATCCACTGTTAGCCATCATCTCTTGCTCCTGGACAGTTATCTCTCTTCTCATCATACCTAGAACAATGCCTTGCATTAGTATATGCTCAGTAGGAACGTAGTGAATAAACAACTCTCAGGTGATCTTCGATTTCACTGGTTACACTCATCACTCTTTAGTCTCTTTCTATGTAGCAGCCAGGATGGGATTTTAAAACTGTAAATCCTATCTGTGCTATAAAGAGAAATATATCTGTTCTCTGTCCCTGGTTCCAGGCACATAGCTCCTAAATTTCTTGGAATTTCCTGAGTAATAAGAGTGATAGGAGCATCTTTTCTTCTAATGTCATGACTCTTGGTGGGCTTCTCAATAGTTTCAAGATGTGGGCTGGTCACAGGAAAGACCAAACCTAGATTAGAGGCTTATAACTTTCAGCCCCACCTGCCAATCTCAGGGGAGGGGAAAGGGACTAGAGATTGAGGTCAATCACCAATAGCCGATGATTAATCAATCTTGTGTATGTAATGAAACTCCATAAAAAAAAGCCACTAAAAAAAGATCAGGATTGATCTTGGCAAACACACTGAAGTGCTGGGAGGGTGGTGTGCCCAGAGGGGGCATGGAACCTCTGTGCCCCTTCCCCCACACCTTGCCCTACACATCTCTTCCATCTGCTCCTGAATTGTATCTTTTCTAGTAAATGTAAACAGCATGCCTTCTTGAGTTGTATGAGTTCTAGCAAATAATTGAACCTGTGAAGGGGAACTCTGAATTTACAGTCGGTTAGTCAGAAGTACAAGTGGCAACCTGGGACTTGCAAGTGGTATCTATAGTCTTGGTGGACTGAGCCCTTAACCTGTGGGGTAGTTAGGGTCAGAACTGAATTGTAGGATACCCTGTTGATGTCTACAGAGAACTGGAGAGTCGCTTGGTGTGGAAAAGCCCATATGCATTGGGTGTCACAAGTGTTGTGAGTAAAAACAACTCAGACTGTCATATTAGTCCCAGCTTAAAACCCTGCCCCGGGTTCCCTTTGCACTTGAACTCCTTACCACGGTCTTTATAGGTCTTCATAAATGCATCCATTATCCAGCCAGGCCTGGCTCTCCAAACTCTAGCATCTGGTACCACTCACCGCTCTCTGGCTAACTGCCCTTTTCCTCCTCAAATATTCCAATACCTTTCAGCTGCAAGACCTTTGTACTTGGTGTTCCTTCTGACTGGAATGCTCTTTCTCAAGATCTTGGCATGCTAGCGTTCTCTTATCCTCAGCTAAAATGTCACCTCCTTAGAGAGGCCTCCCTGACCATCAATACTTAAAGACCCTCTTCTCACTCCACCTCCACCCCCGTTATGTTTCATCACCACCACCTTGTTTATTCCTTTCAGTGAGTTTATCGCTCTCTGAAATTACCTTGCTTTTGTTCATTCCTAATCCTAGAATGGTGTCTGACACATGGTAAGTGCTCTGTAAAAGTCTGTCGAGTGGATATATGAGAAAACATTGCCTCCAGTTTTTTAAAGAAACTCTTTGCTATCTTTTATTTTCATATACTCATCCAGATGTAAAATAATACGGTATTAAGTCCACATAAAATCAACTCAGGATAAATAAAATATCACAGTGTCTGTGTTGATAAAGAAGAAATTGGGGACTGGAGTTGCGTCAGCCTGTGCCGTGGCACCCTGCAGTGTGTGCCTCTAGGGCCCTAGTCTGTGGGGTCGAAGGTCTCAGTAAGGCCACCTTCTACCCTTACTAAGGAGCCAGCTCTCCTGGCTCATCTTTCTTCTTTTTCCATCCTCATCACTGGTTAATGTACAAGATAATTTATTTATTAATATTTACAGTCATTGTTTGTTGGCTGTCTCACTGCCCCCCATCTCTGCCACCACCGTGAGCTTCATGGACACATGAAGGCAAGGATCCTATTTGGTTTTTTAGGTACGCAGTAGATGTTCTTCCATTTGTGGGATGAATCAATGAATGAATGTTTCAAAGGAAAGGAAAGAATCTGGAAGGTCCTGAATCAGTCTCTTTCTCCAGGTCGCTCCAGAGTAGGGGAGCCCCCACTGTTTACCTTCCAAGACACTGTAGGCAAAACCTCCATGAGGATATATGTTTACTAGTTTATTCATTGTCAGAATGGCTTTACTTGTATATTTATAACTCCATCTTGTGTGCATGTTTTGTTTTCTATGTGAATCCTTTGTTCACACTGGAGCTCACATAAGGAGGAATTTAGCTTGGTATTTATGACATCGTGATAGGAAGTGACATCACACAGGGCAAAATCTGATAAAGTTCAGCTCTGTCCTGTAGAGGCTGTTTCCTCCTTGAGCACACTATTTTTCTTCTTCCCACAAGGAAAGCCCAGTAGTTGTTTGAATGCTGACTAAAAGTGTTACAACTTTGGTGATAAGTGGTCACTTCAGAATCTTCTCATTTAGCAGCTGTATTTCTCTTTTAATTTCACATTTTCTTAGGATGATGAAAATATTTCGTTCTTGGTTATTTTTCACAAGTCTTCTTGTCCTCATGAGAACCATCCAGTCTCTCAAAATATCAACAAAAATTTTTATTTAAAAGATAAATTATGTATTTTTCTTTGAAACAACTGATGGGAGAGAAATTCTTCCTTTAGTTTGAATAGGCATACTTTTAAGTTGCTTGGAGGTAGTTATATATGAATCTTCATGTTGTATCTCTCTCATTTAAAAGAAAAGATGAAATAAGAGAATTAACTCATTAATTATTTAAAATACTTGGTGCAACTGTTCCTTGTGAGTTAATCCAGGCACTTGGAAGAAAATTACACTCAGTGTTAATAACATTGCCAACCTTTTCCAGTATGCTGCACTCCAAATACTATTGTGTTTTCATTGACAACAGTCACTATTACATATGCATGTGAAAAACGGGCATTTTCATCAGAATTACTGTAATAGCATTAAGAGATTATTATTTTTCCAATGTCTTTCGAAGAAAATTCACTTAAATTAGATTATTTATTACTTGACTGCTCTTCTGTCTTGCCTGTGTGTTTAGGTAACGAGTCCATGAAAGTATAAACTTCAGAATAAAAAGCATGATTTTATACATTGATGATTTCAAATAAAAGAGGAGTGCTAGTCTGTGTGCATCATTTCTTTTGAGAAAGTTAAGTCTGTGTTCTGTTTAGGAGAGATAACACTTTTTGTCCCTGTAGGTGGCCCCTGTGGTGTAGCCATTAGTTGCTAATTACTTGCAAACAAATAAACAATTAACTCCTGGAGCTGCTGGCTGGGCCAGTGTGCATTGACATGCTAAAACTTTCTGAAACGGGATTTTAATTAGTGACGTTCTAAATCCAGCCCCCTTGTCAGCGGAGCAGTGAGGTGAACTGCAGGAAGGTCCAGCCCCGGACACGTGGGGCAGAGCCAGCCAGGGAGGCTTGGAGCTGTTGCTCTGTGCAGCCCACGCAAGGATGTCTCCTAGCCTTCAGGAAGGTGCTCGGCTTGGGGAAAGCAAACCCTCACCCTGCCCCTTTTCAATTGAGAGTATCTTAGGACTGGACCAGAAGAAAGACTGTGTTCCATCCACGAAACCCCACAGGCCCTGGGCAGACACCTGCGGCTCTTCAGGTACGCCACAACTTAATTTTTAAATTTCTTTGTTAATTTGTTTACAGTGTTTAATTTGGCTTTTCTCTCTTTTTTTCATATTACATAGACTTAGAGAAAAACTTTACTTTCATCCAAGTACATAATTGAAATATATAGCACTTTTAATGCCTCCATCTGAGTGTTATGGGAAATAAAAAGAACATTGGCCTTAGATCCAAGTAGGTATGAAGTGCACCCATGAGAAATGCCAGGAGCCTTCATTTACTTCAGAAGAGCTCTAGGTTTATTTGCCATATCATATATTCTAAATCTTCTCACTGGAAGAATAAATGACATTCAGAGGTCAGAATGTGTTGTCTATCAGCAAGACAGAGCTCTCATTTTTGTTTGCTTTTTGGATTTTGGTCTCCTGTGAAACCCAGAAGAATTCTACTAGGAAAGTTAGAGACAAGTTTCTGAAATTACTTCTTATACAACTTTGTAAAATATAGAAATGGACACCTAAAATGGGATTTCTTTTTTCTCTTTTTAGGGAAAGAAGTTAACCTATGTCTACATGTCCCAACTCTTCCCAGTGGGATCTCATTACCTCAAACTGTGGATCACTCAGTGCCGGAAGAAAGTGTTTGGAAATACGAAGATTACTTTGCACCCTCAGAGAGACTTTCTTTGAAAAGAGAGTTGAGTTGGTATAGAGGCCGAAGACCCAGAACTGCTTTTACCCAAAACCAGGTAGGAAGTTTTTTCAGCCAATAATCTTAATACAAAGGCTTTAACTGATGCCCTGTTGGGCAAAAAGCCCATCCACTTTGGGATCTCAGTTTAGAAGCCTTATTAATGAAACAATAGACCGTATCTCTCTCTCTCCCCTTTAACAGTTTCTGAATAGTCATTAAAAAAAAAAGCTTACAGATTAATCGCCCAAGATTTGAACGCAATTATTTTGCTATACACATTAAAGTCTATTTTATGATGACAGATCAACATTTTAAATAACTATTTCCTTATTCTTAGATTGAAGTGTTAGAAAATGTCTTTAGAGTAAACTGCTATCCTGGCATTGATATCAGAGAAGACTTAGCTCGAAAATTGAACCTAGAGGAGGACAGAATCCAGGTAAATTTTCAGACTTAGTTATTACTTGTAGCAATGAAAATGTTAATAATAAAATAACATTTCTGAGGTCTGTTTTATCTTCCCTTAATTTTAGATCTGGTTCCAAAATCGGCGTGCAAAGCTGAAAAGGTCCCATAGAGAATCACAGTTTCTAATGGCAAAAAAAAATTTCAACACAGATCTCCTGGAATAAATAGAAAACTAAACATGTGGAATTATCTTCCAGTTGCAGAACATGAAGAATTAATGGAAATATCAAGTATTGAAAATGTTATGTTTTCTGTGTTTAATCTGAGTATTGTCATTTTTATTGGAAAATATATTGTAAATAATTACTATTATAACATGGCACCTGTTATACTTGGGCACTGTTAGTTACAATAAAAGCCTTTCCTATATATTTTAATAAACATTTGCAGAAAAAGCCAGTTATTTTTGGTGAGCAAATTTAATCAAATTAGTTTATTAAAATCAGTAAACTCATAGCTAATTGACTCTACAACTGGATTCCATTTACAAAATAATTCAAGTCAAATAGTCTGAAGAATGGCACAAAGATGTGATTTGTTTAAATAAATTCCCTTCAACTGCATTTTGAAATGTGATTATACTTAATATAGCATATGATTTATTCATGAATCTTTTGTTTCTCTTTATTTCTGGCATAAAGCAGTGAGATCTTCTCACCATATATCAATACAAATTCTTATAACACTCTAGTTTCAAGTTTTTTATTCAGCAAAGTTATTATGCCAAAGTAAAGATGTAAAATCATCAATCATCTTATTCATTCCATTAGTATTGGATTACACAAAAGAATTAAGCTACAAATAAAAGCAAATTTTAGTTATTTTTCTAGTCCACTCAATATCATGCTTTACTTTCATTCATCAAAATGAGAATGATCATCCTGGCTTATATCCATTTCCAGTTAATCATCTGTATGTTTTGTTACAAACAATATGTTGACTGAGGAGGTAGGATAACCGTCCTGTCTTTTGTATATGTTCTGACATTGTCACTGGAAATAACCAGGGCACTTTCTGGGACAAAAACTGTATTTTCTTTGCATTTGCCATGGTTCCTGTCAGTTCCCTACTGGGAATCTGGGGATTTGCTTTCCATTTAATTAATGGAAGGCCAGAGTGGATGTTCTGTTTAATATAAGCTGGAGGACGCTGACGTTGTTTCCTGGCAGCTGTATTCCAGCTTCACCCATTTGGATTGAATTCTCCCTTGCTTCCCTTTTCTTTTCTACCTTTTACCTTTTCTTTCCTCTGCTCTTCTTTTCTCTCCTGGTAAGGACCAGAGTAGAAGGTTCTTGTTGAATTACTGTATCTATCATGGTTTTTTTTTTTTTTCTCCTTTCATTTTTAAATTGCATGAGCAAGATTAGAGGAGTTTGCATTTTCTGATGAGGAAAAGTAGCATGACTCAGATTTTAGAGCTTTTGAAAAAACATTTACTGAGAACAATTTGGAGGAAAGGCCGCTCTGTGTCCCAGTAAGCTCTGTGTCAGCAGTAAGCTGTGCTTATCCTGTTTCACTATTGCTGGATGGAGAGCGGGGAGGAAGAGAAGGGCAGCAGGGAAGTAAATGGAAGAACAGAGGCATTAAATGTTTTCCGAGGAAGTCTCTGCTGTCAGACTGTGGAGCCGCTTTTTTTAACATAAAGAACTGATTTCAGTAATATACACTTTGGAGCCCTATTTATGAAATATGTTAGTCACAGTTTATCCACTGGGTACTTATTTGTTCTTCATAGGTTCCTGTGAAATTATATTAAAGTGGAGGACTAGAAGTCATCAAGAGTGAGTTGGAGGGGAAAGGGTCATGTGATGGGTAAGCTTTTTCATATAGTCATTTAATTTAATCCCTAAGGTCATATTTACATATTGTAAACAATTCAAGCAATATAAGAGTTAAACCTCTCTCAAATCTCCTCCTTCACAGATAAGCATCATTAAACATTTCTCTACACCTTTTTGTGTATAAAAGCATGTGTATATGTATAATATATATACACTTGTATAGGTATTTGTTGTTTTTGCTGTTATTTTTTAAATGTCATCACAGTTGACAGTCTGTGCATCTTTCCAACATCTTTCAGTTTCAGACATACAGTTCTGTTTTGTTCTTAATGTTTGCTTGGCTTAGCAAGTCCTATGTATAACTATTTCATAATGTTAATATTTTAAGTATTTTTGAACTAGAGCTTTTCATAATTGAGAGTTTTCAAAGAGTAATCATAGTTTATGTAGAATTTATCTAAGATTAAACCTAACCCCCAAGTCTGAGAAGTTAGAATTCTTTATAAACTTACAGACTTTAGAAAAAGATGAAACAGCATCACAAACCTTGATAAACAACTAATAATGTATTTAAATTATTTTTTACTTATACGAACTTATACCTGTAAAAAGTCTGGTGAGGAAAGAAACAGTATTTTTCAGTGACAGTTTAATATAACAGATTTATGTGCTTTTAAAATTCAGTTTTGTGTATAATTGAAAAAAAATGTTAAACGGAAGTTACATATTTATAACTGAAATCGTTTATAATAGAAAGTATGCACTTTTAACTGAAACAAGTAGCATTCAGAAGTCAGAAAAAAATAAATACAGAAATTGTCATATTGAAGAAATAACTCTGAATGTAATATGTGCATACTTTTATATTTTCAGATACTAATAACAATATAATAAAATACTGTGAAGTGAGTTCATAATATGTGAGAATATTCAAAAGATAAGATAATATACATGGTGGCTAGTATATTTCCCCTAAAATCATTTCCAAAAACCTAAAAGATAAAGGCTGTTCTTGTTAGAGGAAATAATGTGTTGGTAATTTTTTTTTTAGCAGTTGTCAGTATATTGGAGAGAATATGATGATATTCAGGAGGAAAACTAGACTTTAACTTTGAGGAAAAATCAAGCAAGATGAAAATGGAAATGAAAGCCAAGATAAAATTATCTTTTCCTTGAAACACGCAGGCTCTCTCTAATCCATAGCTTAACTCTGCTCCTAGTAATTCCAAGCCTTTGTCTCCATTAATGCCAGGACAAGGTGAACAGTAGTAACAAATCAAACTAATGCAGTCAGGCTAATACCTGGAGCGTCTCTATTATCTGTTGACTGCTTAAATAAGGTTATTTGGTCTCCAGTAATGGCATTTGTCTCTTGTGAAGCCAGCCAGCCAAAGCCCATCACTAACGAGTGCTGGTGGAAACAATGGCTGTGTGTGCTGGTGGTCAACTTTTGAGTTAATCAGTGTTAATAGCTGCTTTCACCCCTTGCATCTTATCACACACTTATGTGAGTGGCATAAATCTCCCAAACACAACACAAGACAACACAACACACAGAATCAACCTGGGCCTTGTGTTTTTGGTCCACTTGCAATATGCTAGCCCGTTTACTTGATGTGGACTCCAAATCAAAGTGTGACAGATTGTGACTTGCTGACTCCATTTCACTGAGTCCCATAGGACTAAAAGTTCCTCCACGTGTTTTTGGCTAAATTTAATGCGTATTTTGACTGTTCTGCCTTCTCTTGGGGCAAGAATCCAGAGCAGCAGAGCAGCCAAGGCAGCTCTCGGGGGCTCCTAGCATTCCATTAGACTCAGCTTTTCCATTTTCCGCCCTCCTATTTTCTCATTCCCACCCTTTTCCTTTCTCCCTGCTAATGCCTTGGTAAGCTTGTTGGTGTCAACAGGCTTTATTGAGTCCAGTAAATATGTTTATTGCTTTATGAGTTAGCAACATTTAGGAACTTAGTGTTCTTTCCCTCCAGGCCTCCATGGGTGGCTTAGTGGACTATCTCCCTTACTTAGTACTTTATGACTGAGTGATTTCAATGAAATGAATGATACTATAATTTATGTTCTATTACTGTATCATAAGCTTGCAAAAACTAATGCACCTATTACAGCTGGTGTTGGCCAAGGAGTTGTATAACGATTTGTTGTTTTTCATAAAGCCCAACCTCTTTGATGGTTATTTATGGATTTGTGGTGCCACCAGCCCTGCTCTTCCTTGATCTCTAGTTCAATCAAGTCAATCAGTCAAGACATACTGGAGGCAGCAGAGCCATATAGTCAAGAAATTGGAATATTGTCTGGTCATCTGACTTCAAACCACAGCAGCTGTTTGACTTTGGGCCAGTTAGTCAATCTCTTTAGGCCTCAGTTTCCTCGTCTATTAAAAGGGGATAATAATGGGACCTATTTCATAGAATCATTGGGGGAATTAAGTGAGATAATAGTTAAGACTTAGACTAATGTCTGGCACATATAAAACAGTGTTGGCTCTTGTTATAATAATGTGCTGGAGATAATGTGCTAGGGAATGTAGAATAAATGAAGTTGTCTGGAACTGTGTTTTCATGTCTGGAACAATGTATGGCACATAGTAGGTTCTCAATCAACAGTCTAGAACAAATGAAAACAGTTCTTGGTCTCTAGGAACTCACCACATGGTGGAAAGAAAAGACTATTCAGGGATTATTTAACAAATATTTGTTCAGTATCTGTCTGCCTTGAGCCACTTAGCCACTATGTGAATCTCTAGGGTTGGAGTGATGAAGAAGTCAAACAAGATCTCCACTGTCTGGGGACTTAGTATACCCAGTTCCTAGTGCAGTTCGGGAGGGAGGGAGAGAGAGAGTGCCCAGTCAAGGGAAATAGTTGGCCCGCAATAGATGGTGAATGAACGACATAGAAAATAATACAGGAAAGTATATAATTAGGGACAAAGTTAATGTGTGTAAATGGTTAGGACTACTGTAGGCTTTAGGAGGGAAAGGACCAGAGAGATGTCTAAAGGTTAGTCCTCAACTTGTTGCCCAACATGGATACAATGGGAAAAGGGTAAGGCTTAATGGAGGAAGGAGCTGGGTGCTGGTGGAAGGGTGTTCCAGGTGAGGGAACAACATGCGAGAAGACTCAAGAGCTGGACAGCATGAACAGTGTCCTCATTAGGGTGGAAGGGGCCAACTTCATGGCCATGCAACCCCATGCAGTTACACAGGGCCCTCCCTGCCTTTGGTTTAATGCTCTGCTGCTGACATTCTTTGACCAAGAGGTGCCACATATTCATTTTGCACCGAGCCCCTAAAATTTTGTAGCCAGTCCTGCCTCTTGAGGGTAGATAAAGAAAAAGCCCAAGGAAGTTCAGTTTGATATGGTGGTAAATAGTGAGCCATGTTTGGCTATAGAATTAGGGTTGCAGCTTGGTTTAGGATGATAGAAGCCGGACACAAGTTTAAAAAAAAAAACCATAAACAGCTGGATTGAGGGAATCAACCTATCTACAGGTACAGTATGTGCTTTTGAAATTGAGGGCCTGGGTGAGAGTGGGGGCAAGTGGAGATGAAAAGAGAGAGGGAGATTACAGAGTGGGGAAAAGGAAGGGAGAGTGAATTGAAAGTGCTGCAACCTTGGAATGTTTGAAGACCACTAAATACATGAGAGCCGGATCACGTTTAGCCCACAGCTTACGCACTCCAGCAAGGAACTTGACTTACCTACTGTTACTTCTAGTGTTATGAAAACATGTTTTCTTAGCAATTTGCAAAGTAATCCCTGCAAATAATAGTTTTGCAAGTAATAATCATCCTATGAGTAATAACAATAAGTCTGCTAACAGGTTTTTCCCATAATCTACACTTTTTTGATTGCTTCATCATTTTCCCTAGTGGCTCAGAGGTTAAAACGTCTGCGGGAGACCCAGGTTCGATCCCTGGGTTGGGAAGATCCCCTGGAGAAGGAAATGGTAACCCACTCCAGTATTCTTGCCTGGAGAATCCCATGGACGGAGAAGCCTGGTAGGCTACAGTCCACGGGGTCACAAAGAGTCAGACATTGACTGAGTGACTTCACTTCACTTAATCATTTTCCCACTGTGCTCTAGCTTTTCAAGAGGGTACCAAAGCTTTAAAATACTTGAAAACCATTCTTACTAAGAGATGAAGAATAGAGAAAAATCTTAGAGCTGTTTTAACAAGGCAAAAAATTCCTGCAAAGTTAAATGAAATCCAAAATGGTTCTGTGTGTGTGTGTGTGTGTGTGTGTGTGTGTGTATTCGATATAATAAGTTTGGAAATTGAAATTTAGGGAAAATTTTACTTTTTTAATGAATTATATCAAAACTTCAAACTATGTTCAGAAATTTAATAAAGCTTTGAAGTACCTTTATTTTTTTTTTAATTTTGTTTTAATATTTTGTCAGTTTTTGGCTGTGATGAGCTTTGTTGCTTCATGCAGGCTTTCTCTAGTTGTCATACTTGGGCTTCCTGTTGCAGTGGCTTCTCTTATTGCAGGAGTGGGTTCTTCCTTGCTCTCGGGCATGTGTGCTTCATTTGTTGAGGCTTGTGGGCTCAGGAGTTGTGGCTCGCAGGCTCTAGAGCGCAGGCTTAGTAGCTGTGGTGCACAGGCTTAATTTCTTCATGGCATGTGGAATCTTCCCAGAGCAGGGATTGAACTCATGTCTCTTAGATTGGCAGACGGATTCTTAAACACTGGACCCTGTAAGTACCTTTAAAGATGATATTGGTTCTTTGCACTGTTACTGCAAAAATAAAATTTTTTAAATGATTACTTGTTTTGCCTTCTGTATATCTTCTTAGGAAAATATCAACTCAGTTCCTCTGTCCATTTTTTAATCAGATTGTTCATTTTTTTTTTTTTGCTATTGAGTTGTATTAATTGTTTGTATATTTTGAATATTAACCCCTTATCAGATATATGATTTGCAGATATCCTATTCAGTAGGTGGTCTTTTCATTTTGTTGAGGGTTTCCTTTGCTGTGCTAAAGCTTTTT